>NC_089804.1:50739995-51039995 GCF_029633855.1 Hoplias malabaricus
TAATGTATGTGGCTGAATGCAACAAAATGTTCACAGCAATGTTCCAACATTTAGATTAAAGCTTTCTCAGAAAATTAAATGCTGTTAACTCAACTATTAATATCACTGATTTAAAAAAGAATAATAATAAGGAAATATTAGCCACTCCAGTGCTTGTGATAAGTGTGTCAGAGGGCCTCGGGCTCCGGGGCTCAAACCCGACTTTGGCTGACAGTCTGTGAGGAGTTAGGCGTGTTCTCCCTGTGTCTCACTCTCGGAATGTCCCCCAGTTTCCTTCCACAGTCCAGAACACATGTCGTTAAGTGTGAAATGGTCCACTGGTGCAGAAAAGGAATACAGCTGAGTTTGGAAGAGATGGTCTGCTTTGTATAAGCATTGCTTTACTGCAGGAGCTGAAACTAAACTCATGCTCATCTCCTGGGGTGCTGCCCCCAATAAGACTAAATATCTGCCCTGTGCCTTGTTATTTCTGTCAGTGATCACAGGCTGTCACAGAAGCCCTGTAGTAGGACGGAGTGGGAGGGTGGAGGACGGTGTCACATTGCCGTCTCTGCTCTGACTGGTGGAGCTGCTGGAGGCTCCACCCCTGCGCCGTGGGCCCCTCCTTCTAGCCCCTCTCCCTCTGCAGTGTTGGTGCGTGGCTTTCTGAGCGTGCTCGCAGCAGCAGGTGGAGATGACATCATCTGCACTGCAGCAGACTGCAGCACTGTCTGAACAAAGACATGTCAAAATGCTGCTGCTAAGTGCTGCTGCCATGCTGTCTGTCCATTTACTCTTTCGCTTTCTCTGGTTCCTGTTCTCGCTCTCTCTGATTTACACTCACTCTCTCCCTCTGTGTCTCTCTCCTTTTGCTTCTCGTTCACTTGGTTATTCTCTCTCTCTCTCTCTCTCTCTCTCTCTCTCTCTCTCTCTCTCTCTCTCTCTCTCACCTCATAGCATAAGCCCTAACTTAGAACAGCTCCATCTCTCTGACCTACCAGTCTCCTCTCCAACTTCATGGAGTGCACTGAATCCTTTGCTGCATTCAGACACACACACACATTAATACACACAGTCACAAAGAACTCTGTGGGGCTACTGATGATGGATGCCATCATTTTACCCAAGTAATAACAGCCACCACCCAGTGGTGCTGGATTCTCCTTTGCTGTGAATGGAAGTGGAGCAGCAGCGGTGGACCCAGTCGAAGCGAGACTTTAGAGAGTTGCTGGACGCAGTGGAGTTGACTCTTTGCCTTTCCCTGCTGTGGATTTAAAGCTCGTGCTCAGAATAGCAATCTCTCTCCTATCACTGGAGTGATTCAGAGCTTAACATAAGTGATTGCTGCCATTTCCCAGTCAGCCATCCACTGTCCTGTTGAACAGTGACAGCTGACATGACCTCTAAAGGGTGAATCACCAAACTGACGCTCCAGGTAACCCATCACACACTGACCCTTCGACACTGAAACTGTACGGTGTCAAAGGTTAAATACCTGCCGAACAACAGCATGGCCCTGTTTGTTTATGTCAATGTTAACACCTAATATTTTCAGTTTAAAGCCCAAAAAATGCAGGCAGTGGTGCTGCTGGTAGTGGCAGAGCTCCATGGTCCTGGGGTTGTGGGTTCAAACCCCTGCCTCGGGTCACTGGCTGTGTTTCTGTGTGGGTTTCCTCCTGTCTGGAATTGTCCAGTGTCAATGTCTGCTGGCTGTATCTATTCATGCTTTAAAACAGCATCACATTGTGACCAACATTTCTGACCCTTCCACAACTTTATTGGAGACGCACCAAATCCACTGCAGTGGAGCACGCCACATCATGATCCAAGACCTCAGATTCTACTCAACATCAAGGAATAATTCCATGATTTGGGATTTCTGGCATAGCAGCATAACAACGACTATCCGAGAGTACGTGTGTTATCTGTGGTGTTAGACAGTGTCGCTCTCTCTCTCTCTCTCTCTCTCTCTCTCTCTCTCTCTCTCTCTCTCTCTTTCTCTCTCTCTCTCTCTCTCTCTCGTCCCCTCTTCCCCTCATTCCTGCGTTTTGCATCGGTCCCGCTCTCCCCGTTCATTCATAGGCTGATGCTAATGCTGCGACGAGCGACACGCAGCATCGCTCCTGTCGCCTAGTTACTGCTCAGCAGCAGGTTGCCACAGAAACAGGCTCCTGGCAGCAGCACCTCAGCGAGAGATGCTCAGGCAGGCTTTGCAGCGGTGCTGCAGTGTGCACTCGCTCCATGTGTTTCTCTCACACGCACCTGCCCCACACTGGCCTTCTGTTACCCCATGGAGGTGCAAATGTAGTGATGCACTGCATCAATTTTGGAATATAAGAACTGGGGCTGAATCAACCGTTAAGAATTTTCTCTGTCATGCAACAGTACTGCGTTAGTGCTCAGGTGTTGGGGTAATAATTCATTAAACTGACATGATGTCACATGCTTGATGTTTAAAACCTCACTTTATACTTTATTAACACAGTTCTTAACACACTCATAACACAATATAATAGACTACTACACTAGGGTGACCGTATTTTGGTTTTCAAAAAAAGAGGACACTTCAGGCAGGTGGGAAGCATGGGCTTAGGGGAGGGGGGTAAAATGCATAAATAACCGTGCGATTGTTTTGTTGAATGTCAGTACATAAACAGATACTTTTTAACAAGCCATATTCATTTCCATTAGTTTACGATCATGAAAACCTGTAATACCTGTTTATCTGTTCATACCAAACTACAAAACCAGCACTGTACTGAAATGACATTCAAGTGTCTCATTTACAGCAGAAAACTCTCATCATGACAGGAGCTAACTTTATAGTTTAGCTGTGATGTAGTGTAGCATTACTAAAACCAAGCACCACATTTTGTCAACCACATGAAATATATACCAGACAAAGGAATAGAGCATTGCTGAGACCTAGACCCAGCCTCTATCCTCACTCTCTGGGGTTTATATTCCAGGAATCTCACCTGTTTTCTTGTAAAGTTAAAGTTAAACAAAAAGTCAGTAACGGTCAGATGTGTTCGTGTATTCCTGTCGTTATAGGGACAGACGAAATTACTTTCAGTTTATGCATATTGCAGAAAACAAAAGGCTCGTGGGTCACGGAAACACAATGGCACATGAAGGAGAGATTTTGATAAAGGACCTTAAAAACTTTCAAGGCTCTAGTAAAGCACTGTAATGTTGAGCGGAGCTCAGCTGAAACCAGCGATTGTTTTTTAAGCCGTATGTGATGTAGACACTTGAAGGCGTGCGAAGAAAATGTGTCCAAATCTACTCTCAGCTCTATGACCCCTAGAACACTTGAACCCTCATGCCCTTTTTGCTTACTTATAACATCTACAACATAAATGTATGTCATCAAGCATCATCAAAGTGCACACTTCAAGGAAGGGTTTAGGGCTTAGGGCAAGAATGGATACAGGGGAAAGCCTGCAGACAGCAACATCCCTGACATTATTAGCAATTTAGAAATCGCAATTTTAGGTCCCAAATATGAGGACAAGTCTAGTGAAAAAAGGACGTATGTTCACACTCACTTTAACTCCATAACTCTTCATTCATACTGCTCTTTGTTTATACTCTGCTCTTTGTTTATACACTTCTCTTTGTTTATACACTGCTCTTTGTTTATACTCTGCTCTTTGTTTATACACTTCTCTTTGTTTATACACTGCTCTTTGTTTATATTCTGCTCTTTGTTTATACACTGCTCTTTGTTTATACTCTGCTCTTTGTTTATACACTGCTCTTTGTTTATACACTGCTCTTTGTTTATATACTTTGCTCTTTGTTTATACTCTGCTCTTTGTTTATACACTGCTCTTTGTTTATATACTTTGCTCTTTGTTTATACTCTGCTCTTTGTTGGCCAGAGCAGGGTGGCTCCTCTTTTGAGTCTTGGTTCCTCTCAAGGTTTCTTCTTCTAATTTGGAGGGAGTTTTCTTGCCACTGTGACCTCAGCAAGTTCAGTTCGGGCTAAGACATGGAATCGTTTAAAGCTGCTTTGTGCCTACACCAGCTTTAAACAAGTGCTTTAGAAATAAAATTTGAATGCCCAGAAAATGTGACCTCCATTTGAAGAACTACGTTGATTTTAAAAATTATTAAAATAAATGTAGACTCTGACTGGTCCAAGAGACTTTTGTGATTCAAGATCTTGATTAAAGATTATATATTATATATAATTACCTTCCAAACAGATGTAACTGACCAAAACACTTAGAGGTTTGAGATTTTGACCTAGTTACAAATTGCATTCGCATCCAGAGCTAAGCAGCCTGTCACCCTGGACACAGTGGCATCTCTAACTACTGAGTGGACCAAAGCCAACCAAGATCAATGTGCTGTTTGTGAAAATATTCAATGTGTCATTATCGTGATTCAGTAATTTCTCAGGTTTACATTTTTAAATTCACTGATTACACAAATGTGAATGCAGGAAACATCTCCATTCTTGGTCTGGACCTCCCAGTACTCATTAAATGGTAGTTGAAATGGCACGTTGAATGGTAGTTGAACAGAAACTGTTTAAATTGTATTGTTTCAGATTTTGTACTCTGAGTAAGCAGCTGAAGACAACCACTACACGACTCACTGACCCACAACACTGCAATCTTATCACTGTGTTTGTGATAATTCTCATATATTCAGAACATGTTTAGGAGATGGGGCAAGAAAAAAGCATTACCACATCACAGATCTGTTCACTAGAATCCAGTTTATTTTGTTAATCAGTTTGTAAATATTCTGAACAGTAGAACAGCTTTTTGACGACTGACAATGAGGATAATGACTGAATAGAATCAACTGTCCAAACCATGGTTTGGAAGGAATGATAAAAACCGAATGTGAGCCAAACCCTTGAGCAGAATGCTTTCATAACTGTGGGTGAGCCAGTAAATCCACCATGCTGTTTTACTGGAGCTGTGTAAGCCAGAGCTCAGCTTTGAGTTTGACTTTGGAAAGGCAGTTGGTGCCTTTGTTTGAGGAGAGCTGAATGGTGAAATTGTAGTCAACTCTTCTGGATTTTAGATTGCTGTTAACATCTTTTGTACCACACAATGGCTTAGATTTTGCATATTACAATTGTTTGGTTGCTGTAGAAGCAGCAATGAAATATTTTCAAAATATCCCTGATTCCATGTGGTGTTATGAATTACAGAAGCAGGTTTTAATGCAGTGCCATCTGAGGGATCAAAAGTGACCTCTTTTTATTTGCATTTTATCTACTGTTCCAAACCTTTTGAAACTGTGTTTGCATTAGAGTGTCACAGTCTGTCTCTAATCATTTTCTTGATTAATCACATTATTTTATATTACATTTTGTTTTTTCTAGAGTGGCTGCGATATCAGACACTGATTGTCTGTTTTCAAAGCACAGCACTAATGCATTCATTCATTCATTCATTCATTATCTGTAAGCGCTTATTCAATTCAGGGTCGCGGGGGTCCAGAGCCTACCTGGAATCATTGAGCGCAAGGCAGGAATACACCCTGGAGGGGGCGCCAGTCCTTCAGAGGGCAACACAGACACACACACACATTCACTCACACCTACGGACACTTTTGAGTCGCCAATCCACCTGCAACGTGTGTTTTTGGACTGTGGGAGGAAACTGGAGCACCCGGAGGAAACCCATGCGGACACTGGGAGAACACACCGACTCCTCACAGACAGTCACCCGGAGCGGGAATCGAACCCACAACCTCCAGGCCCCTGGTGCTGTGTGACTGCGACACTACCTGCTGCGCCACCGTGCCGCCAGCACTAATACAAACATATGAAAAAAAAATATTTATATTATTTATTTTATATACAGTTCCTCCCCCTGTGCTGGACAGAGTCTTTCGACAGGATGAAGCACAGAAACCCACCACCTCTTTGTGTCAGGGGAGTAAAGGATCCCACCGTGTTGCATAGGGATGTATGTGTAGGCACTATTTGGGATGCAGTCAGGGCAGGGCCGAGCGAACGGGTGCTTTGAAAATTGTTACTTGCAACCCATGGATAGTGAGGAGGATATGTAGTTATTCATTATGATTGTGGCTGTGTTGCAGATAACCAGTTCAGAATGTCCATCCTGGAGCGTCTGGAGCAGATGGAGCGGAGGATGGCAGAGATGGCCGGTCAGCAGCACCAGCAGCAGAGCAATGGAGCAGCTGGAGGCGCTGGAGCAGGGGCAGTGGGAGGAGGTGCAGGAGCCGGGGGAGGTGGAAATGGAGGGAATGGCAGTAACAGCCAGTCTCAGGTACTGTCAGATACAGGAGATGCCCTCAACTGACCTTAACTGATCATGATCCTAATATGTAATAAATGTGAGAATTAAATCACTGTAAATACATGCAGATAGGTAGTCGAGCTAGTCTCTATTCAAACCAGAACACTCTTTTGCCCACAGTGTGTGTCAGCGCAGGGCCAAGCGAACAGTTCCTTTGAAAGTCGCGTGGTGGTGGTGTGTGAGAAGATGATGAACCGTGCCTGCTGGGCCAAATCCAAACATCTGATCCACTCCAAGACCTTCCGGGGAATGACCCTGCTGCACCTGGCTGCAGGACAGGGCTATGCCACTCTCATCAAGACTCTCATCAAGTGGCGGTAAGTCTACAGGAGGACAGCTTGTGGTCCACTATTCAACACAGCCCTGTGCTGGGGAGCTCCAACCTGGAGGAATAGGGCAGCCTTGACCTTAAGCGAAGGAGCATCTTGCTACCTGTGGAACCCAAACCAATTAGTACAAACAGGGTGGCCTTGCCGTGTGTTTTATGGTGGTTTGTGAACTGGGTCTGGACTGCATTGCAGACGTACTATCTACAAACTGTGCAAATTGGGTTCACCTGCCAAGTCCGCTGAGTTGATTGCTGTCTCTTGAGACTGCGGTTTCGGGTCTGAGGCATTCCCTCACTTAAGGCCAAGGCCGGACTTCGTCCAAGTTGAAGTTTCTCTCTTCAGAGGTGTCCCTTTCACGTTTCACAGTTCCCCCATGTGATAGTTTCATAGTGATCCCCTTTGACAGTATCAAAAGACATGCAAAGTCCTATCTCATTTGGATTGTTGCATTTTCTGCACTGATCCAAGTAACTCCAAATATAGGCCACTAACTCCACATATAAGATGTCCACTTGTGCTAATAATAATATTTCTTCAATGCTCTGTAACAAACTAAATCATATTATTATAATGATTGCTTTTCTAGCACTAAACATGCAGACAGCATTGATCTGGAGCTTGAGGTGGACCCCCTCAATGTAGACCACTTCTCTTGTACACCTTTGGTAAGCATTTGATCAGATCTGTTCATACAAAAGGCATCTATCTCTTGCTCAATTTACATTGTTGTCAAACATATTTCATGTTAAACATCTTGCATTTCCGTTCCTCTGCTCTGTGTCTCTCTCTGTAGATGTGGGCCTGTGCTCTGGGTCACCTTGAAGCGGCTGTGGTTTTGTATAAATGGGACCGAAGAGCACTGGCCATCCCGGACTCCCTGGGGCGCTTGCCCCTGTCCATCGCTCGCTCCCGCGGCCACACTAAGCTGGCCGAGTGTCTGGAGCAGCTCCAGAGAGAAGAGCAGCAGCAGCAACAGCCACCATCCTCCCGCATGGCCTTCTCCCCCAACCCTGACCCACCCACCTCGGACAGCTGGATGGTCTCCTGGACTAGCGACAGCATGGTGACCCCCAGTGGGCAGAAGAGTGGAGCAATCACCACCACGAGCACTAACCCCAGCAACCTCACCCTTGGTGAGAGCACTTTTATTTTCCGGTTGGAAAGACGGAAATCTAATTTAGAAATGAAGTGTACATCATGTCTTTAAATGGTCACATTCTTGCTTTTCTTGATGTGTATTCTAGCATCTGTATGATACATTATTATTATTTAAATATGAACAATGTATGAAATTTAAACAGAAAATCTTGCATAAAAGTAGCGTTTACTATGTAATGTAATAATACGTAGTGTATCACTGCCTAGATTGGCAGAACCCATAAGTTTTCAGTCATCAATTTTCAGCATACATTATATTAATTAATTATTGATTAATAGGCTACTAAATACATATGTGATCTGTCCTACCAATAAAAGTATCTGGGCTCCATATTCCTTAGCATGCTGCTGGAGGAAGAATATACATTTCAAACAGCATTATCATTATCTGTAACCCTTATCCAGTTCAGGGTCGCGGTGGGTCCAGAGCCTACCTGGAATCATTGGGCGCAAGGCGGGAATACACCCTGGAGGGGGCGCCAGTCCTTCACAGGGCAACACACACACACACACACATTCACTCACACCTACGGACACTTTTGAGTCGCCAATCCACCTACAAACATGTGTTTTTGGACTGTGGGAGGAAACCGGAGCACCCGGAGGAAACCCACACAGACACGGGGAGAACACACCACACTCCTCACAGACAGTCACCCGGAGGAGACCCACGTGGACACGTGGAGAACACACCAACTCCTCACAGACAGTCACCCGGAGGAGACCCACGCGGACACGTGGAGAACACACCAACTCCTCACAGACAGTCACCCGGAGGAGACCCACACGGACACGTGGAGAACACACCACACTCCTCACAGACAGTCACACGGAGTGGGAATCGAACCCACAACCTACAGGCCCCTGGAGCTGTTGCACCACCGTGCCGCCCATTTCAAACAGCATGCATTGCTTAAAAAAAAAGTAATACCTGGTTGCTGTAGTTTTTAAAAGCACCTCACATTGTCAAAATATACGATTAGAAAGGGGTTTCCATCTTAAAACCAAAAAATCTAATGTTCAAGGCTACTATGGCAACACTGTAAAGACAAGTCGACATGTTTACATCAGAAATAACAAGGGAACAACTTTTCATTTTGGCCGCGGTGTCCCTCTAACAGCTCAAGCCAAGTGTGTGATGATTAATTTGTGCAGTTTGCATGACTCTGAAATGGTGCCTTTAAGCTCCTATTATTTCTTAGCCTTGTAGCTCAAGAGCAAAACTTAGTGAAGCAAACTTCAGACCCCAAACACAAACTCTGGGGTAAGGGAAATTATGCAGATGACATTTTTGGCAGAAACATCTCTTTAATGTCTTGCTGCATCACTCGTTTTCACTTGAGTGAGCAGCACTTGTTGCAGAATCTAATTTCAACAGCCTATTTCCTGGGATTAGCTCTAACAGCACCTCAGAGATAGTGTAAATGTAATTGAAAGCACGATGATCCACTCCTAACAGTCTATTTCTTGTGTCTGCGTGTCTTCCTTTTTTGTGTCAAGACTTGAGACGACCAAGGTCAGAGCCGTCCAGCTACTACATCAGCGAGTGTCAGCGAGATCTCCCCGCGGCGAAAAAACACAAGCCCAACCCAGAAGTGGCTCAGAAAAGGCCGGATAAATCCATGTCAGTGCCCCTGAGCCTAGAGCACCAGCAGCTCTCTAGACTCACGGCCAGCGCCACAGCCCTTCCTGCTGACCACACCAGCCCTGACCACAGCCCTGAGACTAGCAGCATCTCACAAGCTAAACTGAACTCCTTCCGGGCAGGGGGGCATAAGTGGGCCTCACGGGAGATGTACAGGAAGGTACCTGGAGGAGGTGGTGGAAGCAGCATAGGGAAGGAGAAGCTGGCTGGTCGGCTGCGTCAGCGGGCGGAGCCTCTCAGCATGCTGACCATGACAGACAGAGAAATGGTAGACACTGAGCTGCTCTCTTACAAGGAGGATTTGGAGAACCAGGACTGCCTCTCACACATGGAGGACTTGCAGGTGAGAACCCAGATGGCGGCCTCTTCAGCGGGTTTGTGGTAAAATCACCATAATGTAGTTCCACCGTGCCAAGGTGCATTTGAAAACAAGCAATGACATCGCTCGAAAGATCCATGAGTTTATAATTAATTGCAATTTCAATACACAGCTGGGCTGCCAAGCAAATTAGTTTGTTAACAGTGGATTATGGATGCCAGATATCTTTAACACACACCACAGAATTGCCCTTCTTTTTCCAGCTGAAATATCTTGGACACAGTGCTACATTTTTAAGGCCCTAATTTACCTTCTTGTAATTTTGGAAACAGCTCTACATTCCCAATGCATCACAATGCTCTTGTTCAGCTCATCCAACATGGCATCTTCACTGGCCTTCACCTTTCAGTACCCTTTGTGTCCACAAAGATGAAAACGATCCAGAGCAGACCTTAGAAATAAAGCATCAAAATAAGAAAATCAAAAATAGATGGAGTGGCCATCCGTCCTATTAATGTGTGTAAGGCGGCATTAGAGTACAGTCTGTCTGGCCCCTGCTCACTGGCCCGGACCTGCATCACCACATAATAAACTCCAGCGATTGATCTGCCCTCAGGGCCAAGAGCTCCTCCAACTCCATTCATCTCTGTCACTCTGAGCCGAGAGAGAGAGGAGGAGGGAATAGGGCAGTGCGGAGTAAACACAATGGTGCCACTAATGAAAGATTGATGCTGGAGTGTTTGTTAATATGTGTATGCGTTCGCCTGCAAGTCCTAGACACAACACATACAGGCAATCACACACATACAAACGCAAACACAGCAAACACACTTAGACTTCCCTTTAAATCTTCAGCTGCATGTGCAGTTAGAGCTCTGTGTTTTAACCGTGTGTGTGTTTGCCACTGGCAGGCGAACATGATGAGCTTGGCCGAGCATATCATCGAGGCCACTCCAGAGCACATAAAGAGGGAGAACTTTGCAGAGGTGGAGTCGGTGCCTCTGGACAGCAGTGGTTTGAGCAGCACCATGAGCTGGCTGGCCACTTACCTCGGAGATGTGGAGCAGCTCCCCAGCATCATTCATCTAAGGTGAGAAGCACTGGTCAGAAACATTCATTCATTCATTATCTGTAAGCGCTTATCCAGTTCAGGGTCACGGTGGGTCCAGAGCCTACCTGGAATCATTGGGCGCAAGGCGGGAATACACCCTGGAGGGGTCCTTCACGGGTCAACACAGACACACACACACACATTCACTCACACACACGGATACTTTTGAGTCGCCAATCCACCTACCAACTGTGGGAGGAAACCAGAGCACCCGGAGGAAACACACGCGGACACAGGGAGAACACACCAACTCCTCACAGACAGTCACCGGGAGCGGGAATCGACCTCCAGGTCCCTGGAGCTGTGTGACTACAACACTACCTGCTGCGCCACCGTGCCGCCCTGGTCAGGCTGTCCGTAAATGGCTGTCTACTACTTGTTCCATACTTTACTCACTATATTGCACTAATATAGTGAACTGAATTCAAGAGGATCGTGAATGATTTTTGACAATACCTCATGCCGGCTTTTACCTAACATCACCATGTACGTATTATGGATATCCACTATCCAGTGTGGAACATCATTCATATATTATTTATTGCAGTGCATTGTGGGATTGCTAAAAATTGTGCACCATGCAAGTTTTCAGACACCATTACAATATGGCAGAATTGTACGCCAAAATACTCCACTATGTAGAGAATAGGGCACAGTTCTTGAGACTTCCTTCACAGTGTCTCTTAACAGAATTGGCACTTAGTGTTCTCCTCCAAGCATGTGAAGCTGTCCAGTAGTTTTGAGAGAGTAGGAAGAAATGAGTTCTTGCTTTGTGTCCAGTGACTCTGGACCCACCGCGACCCTGAACTGGATAAGCGGTTACTGAAAATGAATGAATGAATGAATGAATGAATAAATCTTACAATTAAAAGAGATTGGAGATTGTTTTTTTTTCAAATACTATTCATTTCTACATTAGGAAAACAACGAACTTTCATTCATTCATTATCTGTAAGCGCTTATCCAGTTCAGGGTCGCTGTGGGTCCAGAGCCTACCTGGAATCATTGGGCACAAGGCGGGAATACACCCTGGAGGGGGCGCCAGTACAATGAACTTGAATCTGGGTTTTTCTGTTGGCTCGGAGTTCCACCCTCACTTCTAGCTCAGTATACACTGTAAAATGCAGCATGAAAGGCTTCACTACCAATTGCCAGAAGAAAAAAAAACAATGAAGAGTGTCTCGAGAACAATCTTAAGAACATAATTAAGACTGTCACAGAAAATATGTGAACTTCTTAGGTGTGGCTTCCCAGACAGGGATTAAGCCTGGTCCTACACAGCATTTTGTGATTTTCCATTGAAAATCTTAGTGTAGCTTTAGCTGTGTATTTAGCCACTGTATGTGCCTCTTACATTGTACCATGGGTGTTATCAGTCAAGCACAGTTTGAAGATTTACCCAAGAAAACAAACACGGAGGCCATTTTATTGTGTGAACAATTTAAGGACCAATAGGAAGCCTCCAATAAGAAAGATTGCCTCCAATAAGGTTTTATGCTTGTGTACTTAAGCCAGTAATATTTAATGTATAGCTTTATTCAAGTATTGTTCCAGTTGATGACCTTAGGCTATCATTCTTCTATCACTAAGACAATTAGAAGAGTACATATTTACACAGCAGATATGACGGACTGTGCACAGATGGACTATGGCTGACTTAGAAAACACCAACTCCTCTCTGTTTTTGTGTCATTTGTAGGTCCCTGTACAGTGAACCCCTTACCACCAAGCCCAGCATGAGCCCGGGAGGTTCGCCACTACGTGACGGACCCTTTGAGAAGACCACCCTGCCATCGCCAGCTGACTGGAGCGAGTTCCTGAGTGCCTCCAACAGCAAGGTGGAGCGAGAGCTGTCCCAGCTGACCCTATCTGACCCAGAGCAGAGGGAGCTGTACGAGGCGGCCCGGCTGGTGCAGAATGCCTTCCGGAAGTACAAGGTACAAGGAATAGTGTAGCGGGAAACTCTGCCGCACATAGCAGACAATGGTTTGGTCAGTGAGAGTGCTTAGGAATGACTCCTAACACTCCATTAGTCCACCACAATAACATGATGAGAGCGTCCGTCTAAGAGTACAAGGTACAGGTCAGAACGTGTGCACTAGAATATATACAAAGTCCTTACTTGTTTTTGGTGGGACAATTTAGCGCAAGGAGCTGTGTGGGCAGGTGAGGTTATGGAGGGCAGTTGCGGAGCACCCTGGGGAGAATCAATTCCGTCCTCCACATCCTCTATCCTCCTTTCCTCCACACGCCCTTTGCTGTTTATTAAGTTTTATTTTTACCTAAACAAACTCAGAGACAGCAGTGGGTCCCAAAGGCTTCAGCATGGAAAGGTGGCTACAGCATGCATGGCTTACAGGAGTGAATGCATTGATCTCTTTCTTTCTTTCTGTCTTTCTTTCTTTCTCACTTTCTTTCTCTCCCTCTACCCCCCATGGCTGTGTGTAATGATTTTTCACTGCTCTTGTGGATTCCTGGCACACAGAGGCATCTGCCCCCTGAGATCTGGCAGATGAAGCAGAGCTGTGGGGGGCTTCATGTCCACTACACCTGCTTTTCACTCACTCACTCACTTACTCACTCACTCACGGTCTCTCTCTCTCTCACACACACACTCTCTCTCTCCATATATAGGTCTAATAGGTCTCCTTTTTTCTGTCAATCCCTCTTTATCCTCCTACCTTTATTCCTGTCTCTTTTCACTCTCTCGTCTTTGTTCTCTTCTCTTACACGATTCCTCCTTGCTCATCATTTCTTTCACTCACTCAGACTCCTTCCAGCCTCCTGCTCACGTCCTCTTTCCCTGGTTCCCTCTGGTCAGTGTAGGATAAGGTCTTTGGTGTCCTCTCTAATCTCTCTTCTCTCTGTTCTCCTGCAGGGACGCCCGCTGCGTGAGCAGCAGGAAGTAGCTGCTGCTGTTATTCAGCGCTGTTACAGGAAATATAAACAGGTAGGTGCTCTAAGTGACAGCTCTCAGACAAACCCTGACACAGTGTCACTGCTGACTGTCAGGAAAAACCAGACAAGCCCCAGGGATACACTGGGGAGATGCTGTAAGAATATCTAGAGATTATCCAACACATTTCTAGATCCAGTCATTTTATTTGACGAAAGTACCTCATTATTTTGGCCGATCATTGGACTTCTTCAAGACATAATGTTTGAAATAGGCAAAAGTATCGTATCTGCCAGTGAAGCTAATTTGTCTCTAAAGAAATCACTTAAAAACAAATGATCCAGAACAAGGTTCAAGAAAATACTGTTGTATACGTTCTTAAATTGCCCACAAGGGCTCCACTTCCACTTCCTGTCACAGGATGTGGATGGTATGGAGGTGGGCGCAAATGCAATAACACAGATTTTTAATGAAAACAAAAGAAAACTAAAAAAAAAGCTAACTATACATAACTGACTGCAAAATGAAACTTGCAAACAAGGAAAACAGAGAGACAACATAAACAACTACAGTGATCCCTCGTTTTTCACGGGGGATGCGTTCCAAGACCACACGCGAAAAACGAATTTCCGCAAAGTACAGGAAAGATATTTTTTTATGTATTTAACGAGTACTTGGACTTTTAAAACCCTCCCTGTTACTGGAGGGTAGGTGGGTCCAGAGCCTACCTGGAATCATTGGGCGTAAGGCGGGAATACACCCTGGAGGGGGCGCCAGTCCTTCACAGGGCAACACACACACTCACACATTCACTCACACCTACAGACACTTTTGAGTTGCCAATCCACCTACCAACGTGTGTTTTTGGACTGTGGGAGGAAACCGGACCACCCGGAGGAAACCCATGCGGACACAGGGAGAACACACCAACTCCTCACAGACAATCACCCGGAGCGGGAACCGAACCCACAACCTCCAGGCCCCTGGAGCTGTGTGACTGTGACACTACCTGCTGCGCCACTGTGCCACTAGTCTAATACATGTAAATAATAAAAAAAATACTTTTAATTTACACATCTTTCATGGTTTTCCTAGATTTTCCCTCAATATCCGCGATATAGCAGCCTTAAGCCCCCTTGAAAAATCCCGCGAAGTAGCGAATCCGCGAAAGATGAACCGCGAAGTAGTGAGGGATTACTGTAATCCAATAAATAGTAGAACTACAAATAGAATCAATCTACGACTATAAAGGGACAAATAAAACAGGACTAAGTTGGGACAGGGAATATTACTAATAAACACTCTAATAACTAACCTGGAATAACAAGAGATAACAGAACTAGCAAGATGAGACGACACGAGACGAGACGAGACATTCACAGAGACCAACAAGAACAAGATAAGAAATGTACACCAAAGACAGCACTGAAACAGGGGGCTTATATACAGGAACACAGAGTAACACCTGGGAATGATAACGAGGGGGCAGGACCACAGAGGACACAGGTGGAGACACTGAGACCAAGGTGGGGTTAGGTGGAGACCAGGACCAAAACATGGCAGACAAAGAGACAAATACAAAGCAGGAACACAAGAAACAGGGCAAGAGTGTGACACTTCCATCCATCCTACATTCTGAGTTAACATAACACGCTCAAGTCATTCTCTATCTAATCTCAGACCAATCTTCTCTTCTTTTCCAAGCTAACATGGATAGCCTTGAAGGTAACTCACAACAACAAAACACTAAACAAAATCCAAAGAGGTGTACTGTCATCATTGTTTACGTTCCCCTAATACCTACACAAGTCCAAATGCCACAATATTCAGTGTTCCTCTCACCAAAGTGTTTGAAAAAGAATCATGATGAGTTCTGAGCTTTCAGGGTGCTTTTAAACATTAACTGTACCCTCTCTGAACTGTGGTAAAATCTGTATTGATATTCTGAAGCAATGTATTTAAGTCGAACTCTTTTAGTAGAGTCTTAATCTAAATATAGCTACTACTCCTAGACCTGCGTGCTCCTGTCTTCTCTGTGTGTAAACTTCACCTTCCTCTGTGGCAGTATGCACTTTATAAGAAGATGACGCAGGCCGCCATCCTTATCCAGAGTAAGTTCCGCAGTTATCACGAGCAGAAGAAGTTCCAGCAGAGTCGGCGGGCGGCCGTGCTGATCCAGCAATACTACCGCAGCTACAGGGAGGTCCGTCAGCTCCGCCCCCTTAGATGCAGCCCCACCTCCGCCCTGGTGCAGCACAAACTCAGGTACCACTCACTGCTGCAGAACATTGCACTCCTACACACAACTCAGAACATTAAACACATACACACAGTTTGAACTTTTATTATCCTTAGCACTCCCAGTTAGTGACAGTCATCAGTTTACCTGTTTCTCATTTACAGCAGGGGTGGGATCTGGGCTTTGAGCTGTAACAACGTGAAGGAGGTGTTTGATTATGGTATTAAATTGATAAGCAGTTGTTCCACAACTGAAGCTGGAATATAAAGGTGTTTATTGTCTGAGCTATGAGCAGTGCACTGCAATTTTCATTTGTGTTTGATGCTAACTACCTCTCTGAACCTTTTACTTTTACCACTTGAGTGATTCTAGTTTAAATATCATACACAACTTCTCTGAAGTGTTAAATTTAAGTAGAAAGGACTGTTTCCTCTAACATTTATTTACTGCATACCACTCTACACATGTATTTGTTTGAGCTCCAAGTTAATTCATTAAGACGTTTTAACTTGTGATTAATCACAGAATGTTATTGTGATTAACTCGATTACATTTTCTTAATTTGATACCACTTATATTTATATATTCATTCATTCATTTATTCATTATCTGTAACCGCTTATCCAGTTCAGGGTCGTGGTGGGTCCAGAGCCTACCTGGAATCATTGGGCGCAAGGCAGGAATACACCCTGGAGGGGGCGCCAGTCCTTCACAGGGCCACACACACACACATATTTGAGTCGCCAATCCACCTACCAATGTGTGTTTTTGGACTGTGGGAGGAAACCAGAGCACCCGGAGGAAACCCACGCGGACACAGAGAGAACACAATACACTCCTCACAGACAGTCACCCAGAGCGGGACTGTGTGTGTGTGTGTGTGTGTGTGTACAATTAGACAGAAGGCTTTTTAAAAATAGATACATGTAAATCTTCCATGCATTTTGGGAGTACCATTTTCTCAATGTTTTCAATATTATTTTTTAACTTCATGTGTGTTCGTGTTTTACATTTCGATTCTTTTGGCTTTGGCCTTCAGTATGGAAGTGAATAATATCACGTCTGGGATTTTACACTGAATTACATCAGGGTTTGTTTCTATAGTCAATTCATACAGCTTTAAACAAACTTTGGTCAAACTGCTTCCAGCTACAGCCAACTGAAAGCAACCTAAAATTTCCTAAAGGCAAATGTAAATAAACACATAGTTTGACTTTAAATGACTTTATTTGATTGATGTGTTTATTAATATTTACACACACACTACCCTGGTCCTATAGCTTAGGCCTACTTAAAGCCTCCCACCCTCAGCATCCTAAACAGGAAACTAGCCTGTGTCCTTTTTTAAATACCAAAATATGGCCACCATATTTTAATAAATAACTTAAGGCAGGGCTGTCTCTTACTTTTTACATTGCACTGTAACTACGTCCTTAATTATTTAAGAAGATGTTACAAGTACTGAGTGTTGCTGTTTGATTATGTTTCAGAAGCAGTTTGCTCACTAAGAGACAGGACCAGGCCGCGCGGAAGATCATGCGGTTCCTCCGCCGCTGTCGCCACAGGTATCTCCCTCTCGCACTGCCCCCTACTGGCAGCAGCTTGCCCTCTGTACATCACACACACACAAACACAGTTGCTCTTATCTACACTATCCTATGTGTCGGCAGCAGCAAGCACAGCTGAGAAGCCACCTGAATCACTGGCACAACACCATGACTAAATAAACTAGTGAACTAATTGCATGCTTTTGTCTGTTACACTCCATGTTTTAATCTCCGCAACATCGTCACAGAGGTGGAGTGTAGGGAAACAACGGTAATGTTATGTTAATGGAACACTGCAGAGCTTTTTTTTTTTAAACCCTAATCTCTATCTGCAGAGCAGTATCATGTGGTCAGTTATCACAGACAATCATTTTGCTGTGTCCCTGTACTTAGGGAAGTGGAAAAGCCACTGACGTTCACAGTAAATATGAATAGGCAAGTTCACTTGTAGCTGTTTTTAGTTGTATTCATTTACGTTTATCCCAGTAAACAAGGAACGTCCCTGGACGTTCAAAATAGGTCTAAAAGTAGTCTGTCCGTCAAGGATATATTTTAAACGTCAATGGACGTCCAACATCCATCTTAATAAGTTAGTTAAGTGGTGACCAATCGATAACGTCAGTGGACGTCCAAAATACGTTTTATACAAGTAATTTATTTCGGGACCAATTATTAACGTCGATGGACGTCCAAAATACGTCTAATAGTCGTCTTTTCAATGTCTGTGTTTGGACGTCTTTTCAACTTTCATTTTCAACCTTGAGAGAACATTGATTAGACGGCAGTCATTACGTTATTTCAACGTTGAATCAACGGCTAAATGTTTACTGGGATTTGGCTGAAGCGCTGAAGTCCAGTGCAACTTACAATTTAAACTGTTGTAATTAGGCTAACATAGCATTAGACGGCTAACCCAAAGAATTTTATTGGTATAGCATGGTGTTATGCTCAAGTGGGGAAGATCTAGTCTGCCATGTGAAGGGCAGTGGCGTTACACACAACACTGTGCCAACCACTAGTATTTTTTCAGAGAAGTCCTTGTCTGTGCTAATTGAGAGAATGCTACAAATACAGCAGATAGAGATTTAGAAGAGTCTTTTTATGGAGGTGTTGAGTATGAGTTGGAACCACCCCCCACCCCCACTCCTCCTCACTTTATCCCATTCCATTTGGCTCCTTCCCTTGCCCCCTCTCTCTCTCTCATAATGCGTACTGTGTGCTAATAGCTATCTGCTATTGTTTTGCTGTTAATGCGAAGCCCCTTGATGGACCATAGACTGTTCAAGCGGGTGAGTGCAGCCTCAGCAACCCAGTCTGTTTCTCTTTCTCTCTTTCTCTCTCTCTCTCTCTCTCTCTCTCTCTCTCTCTCTCTCTATCTCTTACACACACACACACACACACACGCACACACACACACCCTTCTTTTCTTTCTCTGGTCATACATCTGACACTTTCTTCTCTCCATTCTCCCTTTATATATATATATCTCCCTTTCCCTATCTTGCTCCCTCTCTCCCTCTCTCTCTCTCTCCCTTTCTCTCCCCTCAATCACTCTTGCTTGATGCCTGCTTGCATGACAGCTGCTGACTGGAACGCAGATGGACTGAAAGACTTGAGATGAGAACAAGTGTGGCAACATGCCGTAAACTAACCCCAGTGACATCACTACACTAAACAAGCAACCCCTTCTTCCCCTTTGGAAATGACTGCCTCCTTTTGTTGTGTTGTTATGGGAACTGACGTATGGAAAATAGGGCTGTCACTATTGATTGTGTTAGTAATCAAGTGATCTCAAAGAAATGAAGGAATTAAATAAGGTCTTAATAGAACAGCCATAAACCAAGCTGGTTCTTGAAAGATATCACAGATAACGACAGATTTCAGTCCATCGTTTGTCAGCCGTAGTGGCCGTTACAAAAGACTGAAAACCTTTATTCAACAGAAAGTTACACAGAAGCAACAAAGTACAATTTTTTATTTTTATTTTTATTTTTTCTTACTTCATTTTTCCAACAGTTTCAAATCGTTTCAGTCCAGAAGTGTTTTTATCGTAGTATAACGTTCTCCTGTCGCTCAAAACCGAACATTTTAAGCACAATCTCATGGCGACAAAAATATTTAATGAATAAATAAAGAGTGTTGTCTTCTGCAAAATGCTTTTTCTTTTCTAAAAACCACAATAGAAATATGTCAAATATGCATCATTTTTAATGGATAACGACAACTTATCGCTGCTGTTTTATTTAGAAAATAATTTTTAATCACTGATTTTAAATTGAATAACCAAGTGTAATCAATTAATTGTGACAGCCCTAACGAAGGGTGAGGTTGTACAGTGTTACCTGTGTTGCATGTTGGGAGGTGACCTAAGGCCTTGCTCTCTGACCTACAGGCATGCTGGAGATGGTGTTCGGTTACTGAGCGTTGTGCTGAATGAACAGCTAGACGTGTTTGCTGGTTTACTATTTGATTCTCAGTGACTCAGGAAAAGAGTGTGTTATAACACTAAGCACTGGTCGGAACAGAAGATTAGGACAAATCATCTGGCCACTGCCGAGATCAACAGAGTGTTCCTCAGACCTAGTTAATAATGTACTTCATTTGAGGTGTTTGTATGAACTGAGAGAAACTGTCCTCCACAGAGTGCTGTCAAACTGAGCAGGAAAGCGCTATCCTTCTGTGAATAAAGGGAGGAAAAGAGGACTTTGATGTTTTCTGTTTGAATCTATGAAGCCAATGAAATGTGCTGAAAACTATTTTAAGCTGTTGTTCCTATATATCACAAAGAATGACACGTTGCAAGGTGTTGTTTTAAGAAATGTTATAAAAAATGGAACAAGCTCAAAGCATGTTTGAATTAAAGAGCTTGATTTGCATATTTTGTTACAGCTTAGTGTGACCCATCACTGCCATCTGCGTGACAGACTAGGGTTTAGTGCCCAGCTCAGACAGGAACACGATTGTACACCAATATGAGTCATTGGGCAAGACTTCAAAGACTACATTAGTGTAACATTGACGTTGTAATACATTGTCTTTATTATATTATTTTATCTTTATTATATAATACAACACTATTTTCATAAAATGGGACTGTATAATAACTGTAGTAACTGTGTAATTAAAGCTGAACAATTTGGGGGAAATTTCCAATTGCAGTTTTTTTACACTAGTGCTGCAATTGTGATCTAAATTGTAATTACTTTCTATACATTTAAGTACTGGGGTGGCACGGTGGTGCAGCAGGTTAGTGTCGCAGTCACACAGCTCCAGGGACCTGGAGGTTGTGGGTTCGATTCCCGCTCCGGGTGACTGTCTGTGAAGGGTTGGTGTGTTCTCCCCGTGTCTGCGTGGGTTTCCTCCAGGTGCTCCGGTTTCCTCCCACAGTCCAAAAACACACGTTGGTAAGTGGATTGGCGCCTCAAAAATGTCCGTGTCTGTGTTGTCCTGTGAAGGACTGGCGCCCCCTCCAGGGTGTAATCCTGCCTTGCGCCCAATGATTCCAGGTAGGCTCTGGACCCCCGCGACCCTGAATTGGATAAGCGCTTACAGATAATGAATGAAAAATGAATGAATGAACATTTAAGTACTGGCCTGGTTTTATAACAAAGAAGATTTTGTTTTAAGTCAGAATCAGATCAGATGGTCATTTATTTGTGGCTGATGTCAAGAACACAGTAGTGTTTGATTGGGTTTATACAAGGTAAATATCCCCATTTAACTCTTAAGGCATTGTCCTTGATAATGTAGTCTAGGATTAATCCGCTTTTACCATTAAACATTCAAATTGCGATTTCATTGTAAAATGATTCATTTTCCAGCTCTGTTCACAATCAAATATTTGCAGTTATTTCCCAGGATTCACAGGATTCGCAAAAAAGGTTTATGTCTGGAGATCCATCAGTTCCATTCACAGCCTTAATTAATACAATACGTTAACTTCTGTACTGAGGATTTTGCACCAAAACGAAATGCATATTCAGAATTATTTTTTATACACTGTAGTAGATGCTTGGGAATGGCATCATTTATACAGTCTATAAGAGAAAAGTGTACTTGATTCACATGCTGTAATGCCGTGCATCGTCCGCATTGAAAAAAAATATAACAGTATTTTGTATGAAAAAACACCTATTTTACCAGGATATGCAGAGTACTGTTGTGTTGAATGCAGTCTCCCACTGTTGTTGTTGTTGTTGTTGTTGTTGTTGTTGTTGTATAATGTCCTTAGTCCACTATTCATGTTAACCCTGTGTGTGTATGTTTTGTTTCAGAGTGAGCGAATTGAGAAAGGCCAGGGAACATGAGAGTATCCAGAAGAGCCCCCTCACAATGTGACATCACTCTCCAGACTTTTTTCGTGTTTTTCTGTTTTCAGACGTTTTAAAAGAAGAAAAAGAAAAAAAAATGAATTCAGCTGGAAGACTGCAACTCTAAACTAAACAGTACTACTGACTCCTGCTACTATACAACAGTGTTTCCTTTTCATATCTTCCTTCTGTCTTTCTTTTAAGAGGGAACGAGCTAACGTACTGGAGGAAAAACATTTGCTTAGTGGCATTTTTTTGCACTTTTTCATGGACTGGTTTGGGATTTTATTTGGAGCGAATTAACAAGTTTTGCTGAGAAAGGGATTGAACAGCCTGAGGAATTATGGAAAGAAGATACAGATTGCTGGAAAGACAGTGGAAAAAATATGGACTCAATGCAGAAACCTGGCAGGACCTGGCCCAAATTGTATTTTATTGCAAAAATCTGAAGAGCAATGTTTTTACCAAAAAAAACAAAAAAACAATGTTGGTAATCCATTCGTTCCGTGTTTTCAGTCCATAACCCTACAGATTAATATCAAACAAATAAATCGGTAATCTCCCCTGATTCTGTTCCACACAGCTGCAGCCCATCATCTAACTGAATAGATGGGACAACCTAATGAATGTAAATGTGAGAGCACATGGGTCACATTTCAGTCTAGAGGTTGAGGTCCAACAGAGAGAAAACGATTTAATGTATTGATCATTTGTTTAAATATGTTGTGACTCATGCTTAAGTTTGGTTCCGAGTGTCAAACTGGACTCAACCCTGTCAAGTCCAGGCAAATTGTTAATGAGCAGAACAAGTATGAACATGTAACCGATATGCCTCTGCAAACATTAGCTCTTTGTCCTTCGATTTGTTTTAAATCTCCATGAATGTAGTGGAGTTACTTAACGCCATCGCTATTGGCCGTGTCGCTATGGGTCGTCAGTCGCCTTAAGTATAAAAACAATTGGTTAATCTTGTAACAGTCATTGATGATGTTGATCTTGTTCTGACGAAACCAACTTCATAGGCTCTTTTGTCCTCTGAAGGAAGAACACATACATTGCCTTGATATTTTAGAGATTCTCTGAAGGGGTCCCTAACCTAGCCCCATAGCTGGGGTTTAGACAAATCCATATTTTTGACAACTGAGCGGTTTCTGTACATAAAGAGGGTCGCTGGTACAGTATGTGAAGCAAACATTTATCTGAATGGGATTGTATTTTAGAAATATATTATTTTATTCATTATAAAAGGGGTCAAAACAGGTCAGAGTTGAAATCTGAAAATTTGTATAGTTTTGTTTGAATGCCTAATAAGTATGGTTGTATTGTTTTGTATATATTGTAAATACCTGGGATAAAGATGAGCTATGTGCATGAGAAACAAAGATATGGGGAAAAATGATTTAAAAAAAATAAGCATTAGTGGCTATGCTCTGTAAAACTATTTCACTATAAGAGTATTTTATTTTACTTTGAATGTTCTTGAGAAGAACATTTTGCTAAAGCATGACCTTACTGCAGATATGAAAAATACCGTACTTATGAGGTAGAAGAAAACAGCATTATCATTAGGCAAAAAGGGTTATGTTTACATCTGTTTGTTTTCTCGGGCTACCAAGAGTCTTTTTTGCCATTGGTGCCAAGTAATGTGAATGCTACTGCTTTATGAGAAAAACGACATTCATCTTCGCTGAACAGATCATACACTACAATAGGGTCAACATTAACTCTCTCCTCATATCTCATCACCACTGACCAGTGAAAACAGAAAGTGCCAGAGTGTTTGATAAGTAGTTTTTATTGTTTTTGTCTCACGTTAATCATAAATGAAAATAATTTACAGGTTTTTTTCAATTCAAAGTGCATAAACTCACTATATTAGAGGAAAAACCAACATTCCTCCTCCCCCCATGAAAACACTAAAACTATAATGCTGCTGTCTTGTCATGATCTAATCTATGCTCCCTCTATAAAACCTTAAATGTAACACTGAGGGACAGAGGAGTGATGCTGTCGGAGCATTACAGAACGCTAAAGACGGTGCTAAAAACCATAGCATCACAGGATCCTGGGAAACACCCAAAGGTTTGGCCAATGTTGAGCTTTGGCTTTGTACCAGACGTTTGCACATTTAGGCGCTGAAGTAGCTTCTGTCACATGTTCCAGCGTCGTTTGGGGTGTGCCTAACTAGAGCATGGACGTCTGAATAGGGAAACACCTGCAGTAAGGTATTTAAGGTTAAAAACAGTTCATATTTCTTTTTTTAAACAAGGGAATTGCATTTTTGTATTTACTTAAAATCCGTTTTCCTTTAAAACTGTATTAATTTGTTTGTTTTCTACAGCATTATGTAACATTTGGTATTGGTTATGGACATTTTTGTTGGAGATATATGTGTATGTTGTGGTTTCAGATTGTTAATGTGGGAAGTGCCTAATTATATTTTAACTGCAGCAAATTTCACTGAGCATGCAATGTAAAAAAATTATAATAATAAGGATAAATTGCCCTTTATTTAGCAATGAATGGTGACTTAGGTAATGTAAAGATAACTTCGTTCTCCATCATAGTGGGTTTTTTCTGTTGCCATGTGTTAATTTTCCTCTATTTTCCCTCAGTTTCTTTTACTCAACCTACCAGGATGCTCAGTTTGCTTAAGTCTAGAGCCTATTGTAACTGCCAGTGGAAACCATAAGGACCTGTGGTTGTTGCCTTGCATTCATTCATTCATTCATTCCAGAGACAGTTTAGGTTGTCAGCTATTGCACTGCTATGGCAACTCAAGAAGGTGTTATTATGCTTGCATGGGAAACATAGATAACCGGGTGAATAAACAGCACCCAAAGCATGCTTATTTTTGTAGATTCGGTAGTCAGGTAGACTTGTTGAAGAAATAATGTTCTGTAAAGCAACGTTGATTTAGTAGCTCATAGAACCTTGAAGGACATGGGTTCCACAAAATGGATGGGAGAGAGATGAGCGACTTACAGCGAAGTGGATTGATGGGCACCTATCAGTATTCACATTTCCTGGGGGGTGGCACAGAAATTTCTCAAACGAGGTTCAGTTTGAAGTTGAGTTTCACATTAATCTTTAACACAGTTTCACTCCTGCTTAGCATTCTTTAGCTTTCAGTAACATCAGCTGGTCAAAACACATCTTCACGTCCACTCATGACAGTGCTGTGTCCATTTCTAAACGTATGTCGAAGTGTCCGTTGCACTAACGGACAGTTGATAACCACAGTCTTTTGAGTGAATCTCCTAGCGTAGTGAAAAGTTAGCCTCACTTTTGTATTTTTACTCAGGGTGCCAAAACTGGGGAGGGTGAAGTGGAGCAGGTCACTGGAGAAATCAGCTGCTGCTTACTGGGAAAACAGAGCCAGAGCCAGTCTTGATCAAATTACTGTGATTTTAATTCTCCTCATGCTGTTCATTTTTAATCACGTTGGGCTAATTTTGTTGTACCATACGAACGACCACTGTCCCTGAATAAGAACCCATCAAAAGTGGGAATTCTGTTCTCTGATCCACATTAGAGAGATCAGCATCTTTGGTAGCGGAAAGCTAAATAGTGCTAGGTGAGCTACAGTCCTGTAAATGCTAACATTACAGACCGAAACACTGCCATTGATAGATATAGCATATGAATAAAAGTACAACGTAAATAACAACATTGACTTGATTTCTAATGAAGTTCCACCTTTCTGTGACTTTTTAATTTACAGTTTAGAAACAGGGTGCTTGAGAAATATTAGCATGACAACGTTCACAGCAGGAGATAACCTCTTTGAAAAGCAAAATGACCTCCCTCAGAACACGGTGATTATTCACCCTAGGCCTAAAGCTTAGTTAACAGGTATTCAGCTGAGATTAGCAATTGTTTCTGTCACTTCTTTGTCATTACCGAGACTACCTTTCCTCTTCTTCCTTTAGCTGCACCCAAACTTAAGAAGGGTAAAGATAACCCAAGCAGAATCCGTCCCACAATGTTCTCCATTTGTGGACTCAGAGCAATAAACATGCCTCATGAAATCGAGGCCTGCAAACCCCTAAAGGAGAAAAAATATATACAATTGGACATGCAGTTGACACACAACTTATGCAAAAGGCCAGTAGGCTATTGCGAGATTAGCATTCAGTAGGTCTAGTTTATGGACAGCAGTTTATAGGACACCCTTTACAGATCTGCACGTTTTCATCACTTTCAGAACCCAGAAAAATAGCAGTCTTGCCTGTATTCCAGGCTACTGGGGCCCTTGACACTTTGCATGTATAACTAGTGTTAGATCTCTTTTTCTCTCCTCTCTAGCTGTCTCTCTGTCTTTCCCTGTTATGTAGCCCTTTTACTTCCCTTCCCCAATTTTTTTCAGCTGTATTAGTTTAATTTTTTTTTATTTTATTTTATTTATTTATTTATTTTTGTAATGTTAAGTTTGTTTTTCTTTCTTTCTCCCTGTCCCTAGTTTGTAAGTTTTATTTTTGTAATTGTGCATGTAAAACCGTCACTGAATCGATGGATATGTTAAAAAAAAAAAAAAAAAAGAGAACTCAGCTGCTGAAGCCATGCAAAATGTTTTGAATTGCCCTTAAAATATGAAAGATGTTTTCTGAATGCTTTATATTCTTTCTGCTGTAAAATAATAAAAAGGGGGAAAATGAAGAAAAGGCCACTGTAGAATGAGTAGTTTGTGAGTCTATACTGAATATCGAATGATAACTTAGAGCTATAATGTTTTAACACAGTTAACAGCGCCGCCTGCTGGACCTTGGCCGAAACTGCAGCATTGGGTTCCTGGCCAAGAGCGCTGGCTTTCTGCTATGGAGGCAAAAAGTAGCAGAGCCTAAATACATACTCCAGTAAAAGAACTGATCTTTGGGGAAAAATAAACAATGCAGCACTAGTAAAAGTTATTTCCCCAAAAAATTGAAAGTGGAAGAGTAAATCAGAAGCTCATAAACCCACTTACTGAGGAACATAATAAAATGGAATATTCAGCATCTCTCACCATAAAAACAAAAGTGTGTACAGTTTTGATCATATTTTTTTTACCATTTTAATTGAATATAAAAAACGGTGTCCCTACTGGGGACAAATAACACATTTTCTTATTCAAAATTTCAGTTTCAGCTTACAGCAGGTACTGCACTAACATTCAGTATTACAACAGGTACATTCTGGCTTTTTATGGCTTCCCAGTAAACAATTAGCCGTTGATTCAACGTTGAAATAACGTAATGACTGCCATTTAATCAACGTTCTCTTAAGGTTGAAAATGAAAGTTGAAAAGACGTCCAAACCCAGACATTGAAAAAACGAGTATTAGACGTATTTTGGACGTCCATTGACATTATTAATTGGTCCCGAAATAAATTACTTGTATAAAACGCGTTTTGGACGTCCACTGACGTTATCGATTGGTCACCACTTAACTAACTTATTAAGATGGAATTTGGGCGTCCATTGACGTTTAAAATATGTCCTTGACGGACAGACTACTTTTAGACCTATTTCGAACGTCCAGAGACGTTCCTTGTTTACTGGGTTAAGTTCTATTCCACATTAAATATTACAACAGGTACATTCAGGCTCATTATGGCTTAAGTTCTATTCCACCTTAAATGTTACAGCAGGTACATTCAGGGTAAGTATAACAATTCCATTCTACTTTAAATGTTACACCATGTCATTAGAGACGTTATAAACCATTTATTTCAAAGGAAGTTAATATGCTTTCATTCATTCATCATCTGTAACCGCTTGTCCATTTCAGGGTCGCGGTGGGTCGGGAGTCTACCCAGAGGAGCTGGTACCTCCAACGTTTAAATTTGAACTTTTCATTCCACCTTAAATGTTACATGATGTCATAGATGTTATAAACGGGACTTATAAAAGGATGTTGACCAGGTTAATACTGGTTTCTTATTCGAGTTTTTCTTTTCCTCTTACATTGTGCAAGATTCGAGCTCCTGTTCAATTAGACCTGTTTGATATGTAAATCAATATGTAAATTTTATGCGTTCGTAACTTTCAATTTTGCGAAATTATTGTAGCTGTCGTGTTGTCACATCGTAATCATCTTGATTACATATTTTCAATTCTGGACTGTGATTGGTTCAAGTTCCTTCGTGATTCTGTAAAGCTGGCTTGTGACATCAGTTATAAACGCTGTATAAATACATTTTGATTGATTTTTTAAGTGACGTACAAATAGCTGTATTTCAAATAGTACTTTCAGATTTACAGAGAAAACCAATATGAACTTTGCACAAAGCCTTTTGACATCAATTAATCTGTAAAATGATTGCTGTACTTCTCACAAAAAGCTTAAAAAATTACTCCTTTTAAATCCATCAATTAACTATAACATTAACATGACGTTGCTTCTACGTTTCTTTTCTGTTTTATCAGCTCCATTGACCATATAAGTGCCCTTTGTTGTTCTAAAAGTATAGTCGGTGTTTGCTGCTCCCTTCTCATCTGTTCTTCAATGGTCAGGACCTCCACAGAAGCAGGTATGATTTGGGTGGTGGCATCCAGTACTCAACATAGACTTATTTTTTCTGTAATCTCTTTAACAACTGGACCTTTGCCTGTAAATGTATTATTTTGAAATATTAAGATAGCAGTGATATGCAGTTGTACATTATCAGCGTAGACTGATGGACTGCTTTTAAAATGTGAAAGAAGCATAAATTTGACTTCTGATATATTTTTAATAAAAGAGAAAATGTAGCATCGCATCAAAGGTTTGGAGGTAACCTCTGCAATGTCCAATTTTTGTATTTACATTTTTTACAGAACTGTGTTTACGTGCTGAGCATGCATTTTTGTTTTTTGCTGCAGATGCACTTTAAATTAATAGAGTCTGCAGGACATGGGGACTTTGATGGGGTGAGTCACACTCAGGGTTTATGGGCCAGGTAAGTGCCCTCTGGACCTTTATAGTGCTGCAGTGGTCATTGGAATCGGCTTTGGCTTCCTGAGCAGGTCGCCTCTGACTTCGTATATAAAGCGGACATTTCTGAGTGTTCACAAGTCAGTGCAACGTTCACCTGGAACCATCTGCAAAGAACTGGGCACTTTAAGGTAAGAGTCGGCTTCAGGGTTTGGTGCTATGTTTCCCACTGAATAGGGTTCTATTGATATTAAGACTTTTTATTCATTAGAAATGCACTTGTTGTTTTCTAGTATTAAACCACTGGCATTTTATATACATTTTACACTGTGTACAATTCTGAAACCAAATTTATATTCGTTTTTGCAGCTTTACCACTTTTTGAGGTTTTTACACTGATTCAAACTTTGCTTATTGTTCTGAATATGTCTCAAATGTTTTAGAGCTTGGTAGCTTTCTAAGTTTTTTGCCTTCATCTCTTTTGTATGATACAGAATTATCTTTAAACATAAATGTGCCCGCACCATTTCCACAGCAGTGTAATACAGAGGATCAGGAATCCCTGTTGGTTGCAGGTGTGCTAATGGAGAAGCTGTTCATGTCTCTGGTTCTGGTTCTGGTGCTGATGCTGGTGTCAGTGAGGTGTGAGGACAGTCAAATTGTGAAGACAGAGGCTGATGCTTTACAACAGGTAAATACAATCCAATTCCATTTCTATAGCACCTTTTTGCAAAGGACCTGATTTACTGAAGTCCAGATCCAGAGTCCGATGGCCGTCACCAAGATGAACTGTGGCAGACAAAACTTCACAAGAAGTAGCCTAAATTAAGCTGTAGTATCTGATTTTACATTGTACATTAGTGTTCACTTAAAAGTATCCGGTGCTTACCAAATAATACCTCTTCTTTAAGTCAGGATGAGTGAACTACTCCATCAGCTGCCCTCTCGTTTTAAACACTTTCACATTTTATATTTCAGTGGTATATTTTTCAGACACAGGGTGTGTTCCCCGTGCTTTTTGGTATTCGTTATCAGTGCAGTGTCTTAAACCCAGTGTCCACCTCTGGGCAGTTGCTGGAGCTGATTAAGTCAATGGCCCATGAAGACAGGCAGCCTGTGCAGGACACAGGACCCGAGGACTCTCCAGGTGAGCTGTGGTCAGAATATGAGTCGGTGGAGAAGAGAGACCTGCCTCGACTCGGAGTGTCTGTCTACCGGCCGCTACCACCCAGAGGCCAGAGCAGGTGTGTACACACACAAACACACACACACACACACACACACACACACACACACACAAACACACAAACACAAACACACACATACACACACACAAACACACACACACACACAAACACACACACACACACACAAACACACACACAAACATAAACACACACACAAAAACACACACACACACACAAACACACACAAACACAAACACACACACACACACACAAACACACACACACACACACACACAAACACAAACACAAACACACACACACACACACACACACACACAAACACAAACACAAACACAACCACACACACACACACACACCACATATATACCTACATATCTACATATATATTAGGTCGGATTATACTTTATTCTTTTTTTTTTAAATAAACCAATATTTTTTTTAGTTTGTAGTGTATGTGTTCTGTGGGATTATGATATTGTATTATCCTTGCACCTTTAAAAGAACACTACTGGGGCTCCCCCTAGTGTAACAAATTTATACAGCATTATATTAAAATCAGTGGGCGGGGAAGGGGTGGTTTTTCAACCCTCCTCCAAATGTTACATAGTGCAGTCCTCATTATTACAGATCAATAAAGCATCACAATGAATCTGAAGCTGCAATTGTAAGGTGAACATGTTACATAATGTTGCTTTGAAGTTATTTTTGTGTTTTTAATTATTGCACACATTAATATGTATATATATATATTTTAACTTCAACTAATCATATTTTAAACGTGTCTGATGAACATTGCTTGACCTGACTCTATCTCTCGGTCTCTCCTTCATTGTCTCTGTGTGGTCAGTAAGAGCATGGCTACATGGCTTGAGGAGTATTAAAAATACTATTATTTACAAATAATACTCAGAAAAATACTAATCCTTCAGTATGCCACTTCCTTGTGTATAACAGCAGATATACGTAGTTTCTTCCTGTTTTTGCATGTAACAAGTCAACACGAATATATCAGTGGCTGAAGAAGGAAAGAGCTTGCCATAAGTGGAATATTGTGCATAAGACAAACCTTCATTTAATTCCTTGTCATTTTTCAAATGAGAGCTCTGTGGAGACTAGATCTACAGGTGTGTGTCTATCTGAGGACTGACTCTGAGACTGGACGGATGTGTGGCTATGTTCTCGGAACAATGAACAATGAATCCATACCTCAGCATTGAGAGATTGTGAGGAATAGGAAGCTAGATTCTAAGACTGAATTGAAGCAAGTTTCCTCAAAGGAACGGAAGCTGTATTGAAGACAAATTGTTGACATTTCTATGAATTTCTTTGGTCAAATTTACTGTATATTTGCTGTTTTCCCCTGGTACTGTAACACAATTTATGTGAAATAATGACCCGTTTTTCCTGGAAATAAAATAAATGTGGGTGGTCTCTGACTCTGTCATGTGCCTGTGAATGATTGAAGAACATGAGCAAACAGTGAAGCTTTTCTAGATTTAATAGGTTACTGCCAGTCGCCGTGTACATTACAGAATCAGAGGAATTAATAAAAACAAAAACTCAAAAATAAAAAATAAAACAAAATAAAAGTCCTCACAACAAACTCATTATGATTGCACCAACTTATTTAAACAGCAGATGTGTGCAATGTTTACATGTGTACAGAGGTGTACAGTATTTACGGGAGGTCATGTCTGAAAGTTAAGTCTCTTAGTCCACTGAGTTATATCCTGCCTTGCGGTTAAACGCAGTACTTCCAGAAGCAGTCAGCTCCATTGGCTCTCTTTCTGTATGGTCGCTTAATGCCCAGTAGATGAGTGAGAGAGGTCACGTGGCCTGGGTTGTCCAGTAGGAACTATCGATAAAGAAATTATAGACACATTTACCAAATGAAGGAAATGTAAATGAAGAAATCTCTGTCTATGTTCAATGTGATGCTCAACCTAGCATGCGTTTGGGAAGAAATAATGAATGAGCAGGGATTGACAAACTTCTGAACTTATAGTGTTGGTAAGGGAACTTCCAGAACGACCAGTGTGTGTCAGAACACTACGGACACTTCTAATAAAATGGTTAATAAGTGTATCCTCAAAAACTGGTTTAATCTCACCTCTTTTGGTGCGTCTTTACGTAGCAGTCCTGTGGCCCTGACACCTTTGAAAGGAATAGCTGTAGTTAATAGCTGAAACATGCACTGTGACGCAGACTTGTATAAGACTAGTATAAATCAAATATAAGGTTGGAGGAGTCAGAACATTGAACAAATGGACTTGTGAGCTATTAAGATAAGGAAACCATGCACAGTCAGCAGTCTCACCCTCTCTGGAGAGCAGAGGGGAGTAACCCAGAGCTGCTGCCCTCTGAAGGAGACTGTTCACGTCTGACACGGAGAGCTCCTCCACTCCAGCCTCCTCCGCTGAGTCTAAAACAAGACAAGACACGGTGCTATCACTGGTACAGTACACTGGGGTATTTCCTTATCACATTTAGCTTCCCTAAACAAAAGACTACACAACACAAGGCTTCGAGCCAACAGAAGTGGTTCTATCCGGTTTATTATAACTGGGTATTTGGTAGCATTGTATTAATATGTTTATAGTAAACAAAGCAATAATATCACTCAAAAAACAAGAATTCCTTGACATATAAGAACCACTTAAGAGTTTTTAAAAGGGTGGCTAATAATAATAATAATAATAATAATAATGGGGGCGGCACGGTGGTGCAGCAGGTAGTTTTGCAGTCACACAGCTCCAGGGTCCTGGAGGTTGTGGGTTTGAGTCTTGCTCTAGGTGACTGTCTGTGAGGAGTTGGTGTGTTCTCCCCGTGTCCATGTGGGTTTCCTCCGGGTGACTGTCTGTGAGGAGTTGATGTGTTCTCTCTGTGTCCGCGTGGGTTTCCTCCGGGTGCTCCGGTTTCCTCCCACAGTCCAAAAACACACGTTGGTAGGTGGATTGGCGACTCAAAAAGTGACCGTAGGTGTGAGTGAATGTGTGTGTGTGTGTGTTGCCCTGTGAAGGACTGGCGCCCCCTCCAGGGTGTATTCCCGCCTTGCGCCAAAGATTCCAGGTAGGCTCTGGACCCACCGTGACCCTGAACTGGATACGTGCTTACAGATAATGAATGAATGAATGAATGAATAATAATAATTGTCCATTTTTACCATTTGCCCTTCTTAACTATTATAAAATGTCATGGATGTGCAACCTATCTATGGTTGTTGTCTATTTGATTGTAAGTAGGCTCTAAATCCACAGCAGACATGATCTTGTTGATGTTGTTACAGAAGATAAATGAATGAATAAGTGAATAAACTCACCTGGTCCAGAGTAAGGCATGTCTGCTGAGGTCGCAACAGGGTGTGCCAACAGTGGGCCAATGAAGAGCAGGAGCAGAGCCCAAGAGAGGAGCATGTTACAGATCATCTCCTCTGCAGTATTGTCTTAAACCTGCACTGCTCACTTAGCAGAGAAATGGTTGAAGACGTGTGACAAATGAAAGGGACCCTTAGGTTATATACACCGTCCCTCTAAAGACTCACAGAGAATAAATCACAGCTTAATTGCTTCTCTGGTGTTTTATGAAGCCATGTGCATATACGTGAGAAAGAAAAAGGGTGATAAAATGAGGATGTTTATCCTGTGTTAGGCCTAGTTTACCACCACAAAATCTGAGTGGCATTCTATTTTACTAGATGCATAAATTGAGAGGCACAGGTGTCAAAATACCCCTTTATCCACCCTCATAAAAATATGGTCAGTCAGGCGGTGACACTCCTGTCTACAGTTACTTTTATATTAGCTGGCCATGGAGTATTAATGAAGGTCATTTTATATCATTTTTATCAAGCTATGTATATATATATTGTATATGGTGTATGTACAGCACATAGTCATTTTATTTTATTTGTTGTTAAACTAAGACCAAGGAAATTTTTAAAATATTGTTTAGACCACGTGACATTTGCTTTGCCATTTAATTTTAATTTCAAAGAATATTCATTGGCCAGCTATCAAACCTGTTACTGTGTTGTAAATTCCCCATGATCCCTACAAAAAAAAATGTGTGTATACATGCAATAATAGAAGCCACAAACAAGAAAAGGCCACTGAATTATAAGAAGACAGGCCTGGAGTTGGCCATGAGACCATTTATCAAATTTATGACGTGACGTCCTCATCTTTGATCTCAGGTTCTTTCACTGGCTTTCATTTGCCTATCACTGACAGCAAAGGTGGAGTAATGCAAATGTAACATTTGCAAGGCCTGACAAATGACCAGAAAAGAAAACTCAAGAGAGCTCAAGAAGAAACTATCTATTTTTCACCCAGCCACATTTCCTTTTCCACTTCGCTTTGTGGCATTTTAAGCTGCTTGGTCATACCACATGTCCAATAATGTAGAGAAACCTTTTAGCTGTCACTTCAGCTCCTTTAAGCTGCTTCCTTTTGTAATATATTTGTTCATTTGCACAGACACTATCATAATCCTCATAGAAAATCATTTAGAATGGAATCGGACGCATTGGGGCTGCCAGGTGAGTTTTGGTCATTAAGCTGAGTGTGTTAAATTGGACATACGAGCTGAGAAACATTCATTCATTCATTCATTATCTGTAACGCTTATCCAATTCAGGGTCGCGGTGGGTCCAGAGTCTACCTGGAATCATTGGGCGCAAGGCGGGAATACACCCTGGAGGGGGCACCAGTTCTTCACAGGGCAACACACACACACACACAAACATTCACTCACACACTCACACCTACGGACACTTTTGAGTCGCCAATCCACCTACCAACGTGTGTTTGTGTACTGTGAGAGGAAACCGGAGCACCCAGAGGAAACCCACGCAGACACAGGGAGAACACACCAACTCCTCAGCTGGGAAACAGTGAAACTGAATTCTCCAGCGTTATGGAATATATCCAATAGATTGGGAATGAGTAAAAAGGGCAGCAGTGAATCATATTGAATGAACCAGTCATCCAGCTTGATCAACAAGAAGAGAAGAATAAAGGGTATGTTATTAAGCCCCTTGGGGAGCACGACCACTAACCTTACGACCCCAGATGTCTTGATCTTGCTAATATTCTGATGGCTGAATTATGTTCAATCCTCACTGAAATGTTCTAATATCTAGTGTCACTCCTCTCTAGAGTAGAAACAAATGAACGGTTAATAGCTGAAATATTGGACAAGCATGTGTCCACAAACCTTTGGACATATAGGGTGTTTTTCAATATAAATGAACATATCTGATGTTGCACAAAAATACATTTACATTGGGTCTTATACGTAAGGAAACAGAGAAGTAAGAAAACCCATTTTAAGCATTTTAATCTTTGGAGGAAGGGTAAACCATGACCTAACAGATTTCAACCCTCCCCATCTCCTGCCATCTTTTATATGCATGTTTTCTTACTTTTGAGACATACTGAATGTCTTATGTAAGCTTAAATGTAGCAGTACAGAGGAATCTGCAGAGTCTGCATGGTATGGTTTCTTAATGACAGTCTGCTGTGGAAATCGGTTAGTATGAATTACACTCCACTAAATCTGGCTCAGAGAATCTGTTGTCCACAACACCAGTAGATGGCAGAAAATAATGGAATAACCACATATGAAGGTAAATGACATGTAATATTTGCCAGGATTCCATTTTATATTGGGGGAAACTATGCTGGTGTATAGGCCTGTAACTTCAGCTGTGAAGGCAGGAGAACCTTTATGTGCTGACTGAAACTGTTCAGAAATATTTCTAAAACTGTATGCCTTTCCAAACCTTAACTTGGAACACCAAACAGTAGAGCAGGACGTGTTTTTAAACTGGATTAACTTTTTTAAACTGGATTTTTATTAATTTGTTGATACATGTGAGGGCTGCACAGGTAGTGTCTCAGTCACACAGCTCCAGGGACCTGGAGGTTGTGGGTTCGATTCCCGCTCCGGGTGACTGTCTGTGAGAAGTGTGGTGTGTTCTCTCTGTGTCCATGTGGGGTTCCTCTGTGTGCTCCGGTTTCCTCCCACAGTCCAAAAACACACGTTGGTAGGTGGATTGGTGACTCAAAAATGTCCGTAGGTGTAAGTGTGAGTGAATGTGTGAGTGTGTGTCGCCCTGTGAAGGACTGGCGCCCCCTCCAGGGTGTGTTCCCGCCTTGCGCCCAATGATTCCAGGTAGGCTCTGGACCCACCGCGACCCTGAACTGGATAAGGGTTACAGATAATGAATGAATGAATGAATGATACATGTGAATTGGTAAAATCAAGGACATACACGTCACTGCATGCACCTAATCAATTTGGAGGATTGTTAGATTATAAATTAGCACTGTGAGATAGTAACTCTAAGTCATAATAATGCGACAAGTCTTAATGTTGAGGTACAAACGCTACGTTGTAATTATGAGAGAGTATATACACATTATGAGATAGTAGTTCCACTCTAGCACCTCCTGCAGTGGAGCAGTGGCTGTGATGGTGGTAGAGTTGCCGGGAGGGGGAGAAGTTTGTCCGCGACGGGTTACCATCCATCTGTCCGCAGCTTTGTTTCATTGACAAAACAGGGAAGAGGTCCACCGTTAGTCTGAACTGAAACGAACCGAAGGCGGACTTTTAATGGAGTGTCCCCGGCACTGCTCCAAAATCTTATGACTAAGCACGACAAACCCGCGTTGGTGTGGATGTACAGACTTGGAACGGAAATATTCAACAAGTCCCACTAAGGTTAATTCGACTCTTCTCAGTCAGCTGGAAGCTCAGGTAACGCACAACCGAAACCTCTTTACGAGCTGGTCAAAGGAAAAGGTATTTATTTCGACTCAGGCGTGTTTATAGTGTTCTATTGATTCTTGTAAACAAGGAAATAAAGAGTTTTAAAGTTGATAAGTGAAGGGCTGTGTTCCCGCGGGAATGCGGAATGGAAGTTCCAGTGCTTTCACCTCACGCTTGTGTTTGTTTTGATGGGTTTTACTTCCCTCCTTCATTCCTTTCTTATTTCTGTTCATTCTTTCCGCAGTGTGTCCAATAATGTATAAATAAACGTCTCTTTTGACTGTGCTGTAGGGAAACGTTTCATTTTCTTATATTTGTTCTTTGTAATATCATTAATCTGAGATATTTAGGTTTGTGTAGGTTCCAGAAGCTTCTACATGTTGTAAACACGTCACTTCCCATTTTATATACAATATTTTATATAACATTTGAAACACGTCTTTTAGTTCCCATGCTCTGCTCAGACTTTATAAAATATTTATAGTTTTTATAATGTGTATAATACATGTTTACAGTTTTTATAATACATTTTAAAATGTATTAATTTATGGTGCCAGTCATTTATTTATATATATTATATATGTATATGTGTGTGTGTGTATTGGTTTTATTTTATTAAATATTTAAATATATGTAAGTGTAATTTTTATAATCTAATAAAAATAATTATAATAATGTGTGTGTTTATTTATCTTCCTTCTTTCCTCACGTCTAGCCGTGACTGAGGCCTGTGGACGGACAGTCTTTGTTGGGGGTTGTTGGATGGGGCCGTGAGGAGTCATGGCGGAGCTGGGTGTGGATCAGTCGAACCTACCATTTGTTCAGGAAGGTAAAGGCAGAGGCAAAATAAGGATGAAATGATTGTATTCTTGCTGTCTTTCCTTTTTCTTAATTTTCAAGAAGCTCATTTTATGTTACTACTCCTTTGCAAGCCAGTCCCCTCCATTTGATCTGGAGTAATCTCTGGTTTTAGTCTTGCCCGTTCCTAACATTCCCATTCAATGTTTGTTGATGAAATGTGGATACATGTTGGATTTGTGTGGTACACTGTGGCCTGCCCGAGTTGAGCTTCCCTATGAACCCATTCTCTTTGTCACAAAGCAGATACACACGCATGTTCACGTTAGTCAACATATTGGTTTTATGGCTCCTTTCAGACAGAGATAATGGGCACACAATACTGGACTAAACACATTACTCACACTTGTGCTTTGGCTTCAGTTGTTAGATTGTTTTCTGATGTCTTGCTCTTTAGTCAAATCTGCAGCCACCCAGCATGAGGCATGAATGTTACTGATAAGAGTGTTGAATCTGATGGACATTCCAGATGTATTCTCTGATTTGCCAAGTCAACAGTTAGTAATGCAGTTTAAGTGAACAAATCTCACATCATTCTTGGTGGAAGCATTATGCTAACGTTTTTGTTTTGTTTTTCCCCACATTAAGTTTAAGTTTAAATGATAGTTTCTAGAATTCACATTGATTTGATTGTTTTTGGTCAGCGTTTACTAGTCAAGAATGTTTTTTTGTGATAAATAATGGTGCTGCTTGACATATGTCTTGCACTGTGGGGGGGGAAAGTAGCTGATTTCCCTTTCCGCTCTTATTTCCACCGACAATGCACTCATTGTGTGTGGGCTTGCATTTTTTCAGCTAAACAACCAGTGATGGGGAGGAACAAAGACCCCATCAGTCTACAGTGCATCACTGTCTGTGAAAATTAATAGATGACCAAACTGATACACGACATTCACACGTCCATGAATTCTCAGCTTTTTCTTGCCCGGTGATAAGTCGCCTTGTTTATTTTCCTTCCAAACGTTTATCCAAAGACATCTCTTGTGATTTATTTGGACATTCACTGCTTATTTACACACCATTTTACTGAATGTGAGGCCTTTCCGTTTTCTCATCCTGGGCCCTATGTCCTCCCCTTTTTTCACAGTTAGTGATTTCAGCTCTTGCCTTATCGGCTCCTGTACAGTTGGTGTTTTTCTGGCGGTGTGTGTGGGGGTAATTCCAGTCTCTTGAGGAAAAGCAGGCCTCTTCCTTCTGACCTCTGACCTCTAACCCTGTCATTGACCCTTCTCATATGTTCACTGGCCAGACAGATATTTATATCGGTCTTTTGGGACTTGGCTGGACCATTTTTTTTTTTACATTGAGTTACAGGAACCAGGATGTGGCAGGGGAAGAAGAGAATTGGCCTCAGAGAGTATCTGTCTATTTCTGTTTCCAGCCGCTCGTTAGTCCAGCCTGTCGTTACTGTTTAAAGTGTCTTACAGATGAGCTGAAATGTGCTGTCGACAACAGATGTTTCTCGTGTTTGTTAGACTGTGGGAGAACAGCACCCCCTTTTTCAAGTTTAATGGAACCATTACAGTGTTTATTTTTAAGCGAAGTCATTTTGTAATGACCGTTTTGGTTATGTCCTACAGTCATGGATTCAGCTGTGTAGGCAACTCTGAAAAGCCTGTAAGGGTTGTGTTTCTTTTTTAAGATCTCAACCTGTTCTGCAACTACAGAGCATTTTTCAGGTGCTGCTGAATGTTTGAGTTTGGTTTAGTCTGTTTTACAAACAACCTCGTTTACCCTGCAAAGGTTTAAAGGGATATTCAAGCATTTAGTCTTTTGAACCTTATTTTATATACGTTTTTGTATTAACCAAGATTCCTGATGTCATAGCATTTAAAGGACCGTGGGGCAGAAATTATTATGAGTTAGCTTTGAGTAAACAGGTTTAGTTTACAGAACTGAGCAGAAAGTCACATTGCTTCACATTCTTTGCACATTATGAATGTTTTTTGTCTTAATTCAGTGAAACTAGCAAAAGTCCTTTCCTCCTGCTGACTCCTCTCTGTGAAATGCGAGTGCGTTTTTAGGCTAGGTTCATGTGGAAACTAGTTATGCCACTAGCCAGCCACACCCTCTACTTCTGCTCATCCCCTGCATTTATACCTGCAGCTACTCTTCTATACCCAGTCTAGTCCGGCAGGGTGTCTGCCCGGATTGCAGCTAATCTCCTGTCCTGCACGGCACAGGGCAGAAAGGCATGGAGGCTTCTGCTTTCTAGCAGGTGGCTGATCCCATTAGTAGAGCAATGTTCCATATGCAGGACACAGAGTAATAAAGAGGATTCTTTAAATTCAGGTCATGCTCAGTCTACTCCAATGTACACATGTAACTTAGTCTGAAGTAAGAGAATCTATATAAGACATAGCAATAATCGCTAAAGGGCCACTAACTGTACTATGCAAAGCTAGTTCTGAAACGGATGCCAAAAGCGAAACTCATTAGATTATACCTGAAAATGTCATTGAATAGCTTGTAGTTTAACATAGCGCAAAGCATATTTTACAGTACAGTAAAACAATGGAAACAATAGTGTAGCCGTGAGTATTAAATTTCTCCAATTTTTCATTGGATAAAAATTTTATGCTAATGTTTATCTATCGAATATGCACATACCTTGTGAAAAGAAGGACCCCAGGTTCCCATCACCATCATTGGGGAAGAAGTCAGTTATTTATTCATTTATTTATTTATTTATCCCCCCCTCTCTCCAATGCATCACTTTTCAATTAAATATTTCAGTAATATCTCAGTGTCAGAATTATGCTGAATTTAAAAAAAGAGGGCATTTCCTTAACCAAAGGAAAGTTTGCTGAGCTAACAAAAAATTCTAAAGAGCAGATTTTGTGGCCACACCCTCCTTCAAATGAAAAAGGAGCTGCAGCAACTTGCCGTCAGGAAGGGATGAATTATGCGCAAGAATTTGCAATGAATATTTTTTTTTAAATAATGAAATAAATAAAGACAGTGTAAAAGATACCAAACAGCTGTACTGTGTTAATCTCATGCATTACAGCAGTGCTGGCATATCTGGAAACATCTACTCCTTTACTATATGTGCTGACAGATGGATGTAGAGCTATATATATGTGTGTGTGTGTGTGTAAAACCTAATATGGGGTATTACTTTGTGAAGCAGGTGGACTAATGCCTAGAGAGAGTTTTTCTTCTCTGTCTGGTGTAAAGTGATGTCACTGCATTAAATCTACGGAGACCGACAGAAGGATCATGCTGTGACAGTCATGATTGTGTGTGGAGGGATCACAGATTTAGTCCACTAGATTAGCCGTCTGCACCCCTAATCCCTGAGGCTACAGATCGCCTTTCTACCAACTGCATAGGTCAGAGGCCATTACGGAGATGTGACCAGTTCATGACCAATATGAGAGGCAGCATTGAGAATGGATCCACACGGAATATAAGATGTATAAAAGTGAGAAGTGGACTGATGCGTAAATGCATTCATCACTTGCCACATACAGTCTTGTCTTGTTCTGAGGCGGGGTTCCCCCAGCTGTGCCTGTAATCAGTTGAAAGTATCTGTGCACTGACAGCCAAGAAGAAAAATAGCTAAGCAGCACATTAGAACACATTAGGCATGGGTTTTTGTACCTGCACACAATGATAGGACAGTTCATTTGAAATCACTGTTATTTATGTTTTGGGTGTTCAGATTAAATTGTATGTTTGTAACAGATCTAATCATTGCCCAATTTCTAATTTGCTTAAGCGTGGCATCTTAGATCTTTATACGTCTTTATATTCCAGTGTGCAGTTTGATTTTGCCCTGCTAAAGCAATCACTGAGACTCTGGCTGTGTTTTCAATTACAGGGTGTGTGTGTTTGCCTCAAACAGCCTCCCCTGCTAAATCAAGTCTGAGGTTATACTTGTCCAGATTTAGGATGACAATAACTGGTGAAGTTGGTTTGTGGTCAGTCTGAGGAACAGCAAGTCATCAGTTTACATCTGAGCAGGAACAGTTCTTCATGACAGTGTGTACCGTGATATCTCAATTATGTCAGGCATCATAGTTTACATAGTAACATTTCAGATTCTAGACTCTGAATCTACTTATTATTCACATATGTTTAAAGGCCTGACAATGAAAATAGTCTTAACAATAACAAATCATTTACTTTTTTTTCTTTGTTTTTTGTTTTTGTTTGTTTCAAAGTTGTCACAAGATATGTTACTTTTCTACAACTTGATTAGTGGAAAAGTCTGTTTCTCTGGTTGGGGCATGTAATATTGAAGACTATCAACATTTAACATCAACATGGCATGTAAATACACTATATCACCAAAAGTATTTACTCACCCACCCAAATCATTTAATTCAGGTGTTCCAATCACTTCCATGGGCACAGGTGTATAAAACCAAGCTCAAAACTACCTCTACAGCTGCTCAGCAAATTCCAGATAACCAAGTGGAAGCAATTGGGAACGACAGCAACTCAGCCACGAAATGGTAGTTCACATAAAATGACAGAACAGGCTTAGCGGATCCAGAGACCCATAGTGAGCAGAGGTGACCAACTTTCGGCAGAGTCCATCGTTACATACCTCCAAACTACATGTGACCTTCAGATTAGCTCAAGAACAGTGCATGGAGAGCTTTGTGGAATGGGTTTCCATGGCCAAGCAGCTGCATCCAAATCTTACATGACCAAGTGCAGTGAAAGAGTTTTTAGACAATTTCATGCTCCTAATTTTGTGAGAACAGTTTGGGGATGTCCTTTTTCCAACATGACTGCACACCAGTGCACAAAGCAAAGTCCATAAAGACATGGATGAGCGAGTTTGGTGGCAGTCCTGACCTCAATCCAATAGAATACCTTTGGGATGAATTAGAGCAGAGACATCATGGGATGGGATGCCACTATATGCGTGAGAAGACAGACACAGGCGAATGCTTTTGGCAATATAGTGTACCTCGGGGTTGTCAGGATCATGTTCTTACTCTAATGCCTCTTTCACACATGAAACATTTCTAGAGAAACTCTGGAGTATCTGGTCAGGAGATGTTCTGGAACTGTTGTTCACCCATGCAGTGCACAACGGGAGATTTTCTGCCTCAGACACACTCGCTCTCAGCAGGCAATGAAACACGTGCTTTAGGCACATTGCGGGTGGTCGTATTCACACATACAACCCTTCTGGGTATACTCCAGAACAATTCTGGACAACTGTGTGTGTGTGAAAGGAGCCTAAGGTAGTGCAAGCTTGAGTGTAAATATTCATTCTTGTTGTGCAGTACATGACTGATGTGTTGTCATCAGGCTCAGTCCCAAGGTGATTACAAAACTGTCAGACTGTTTGTATTGTGAATGCGAACACAAGGTATTCAGAAAGTTTACTGTAGTAAGGCCTGCAATTTTTAAACTTTCAGGAGTTTGTCATCATTGACATGCCGTGCCGTTGCCATTTTATGCAGTTTGGCCCCTAGCTCAGTGAGTTCTATGAGCAAATGAATTAATAAATATCTTGACACACATGGCCATATCAAACAGGATTATTTCAGACTATAAGTGCAATAATACTAGGGTGACCAGACGTCCTCTTTTTTTAGACTTAAAAAAATGTCCGGGCGGAATTTCACAAACGTCCGGGATTTGGTTTTTCTAGAGCTTACATAGAACTTCGAGAAGCGTTTCATTCACAAACTAGTCCCGCCCTCCCCTACTCTGATTGGTTCGCTTGAGTGAGAAGGGGGCGTGGTGAAGTAGCCTAAAATCTTCTGATTGGACAGTCTGACTGTAGAGCTACCATCATTGGTCGATAACCTTCTCTGTAAACATTCAATTGGTCAGTCTGCACGTCAGGGGCCTCCCCCCGCCGGAGACGTGTCCTCTTTTTCACTATCTCAGATCTGGTCACCCTTAATTAATACCTGACATCAGAAATAACTGATACATGATCCAATGCTGATGTTTGACACATTTTCTTTTTTTTTTTTTTTTCAAAAATAGACTTGTCTACTTATTAGAAGATGGAAAGAATTTCAAACTGTGGTGGAAAGAAATCAGAATCCATAGCGTAGCCCAAATACATGTGTAAATGTGAACAATACAAGTGTAAAAACAACTATCATAGTAGAAAAAAGCCAAAATTTGGTGGAAGAGAAAACCATGCCATTGTAGAAAGTAAAAACCTGTGCCCAGGTGGAAAAAGAATATAGAATGTGATTTACTCAGTTATCCCCAAACTACCACAAATAGCAAATTCCAAGTTACATATGACCAAATAAGTTTTTAGCTGCTGGAAATAAGTTGCTGTTGTTGGTGGTGATTAATTTATCTGTATCTTTATTGTTTTAATCTGTTGTTTTTATTTTATTCTGTGTTAAGCATTCAAAAAACAATCCAAACGTACCAGATGTTAGAAAACGTTTCATTGCTTCAGAACAAAAACATCCTTATCAGATTACAGTTTTCTCACCAAAGCATATGGTGAAGGAAAGTAATGTAAAGACATAGTGGCATCTGGTAAGATGAACTACCTCCTCGGCTATCAATCTCCTCTGCTGTTCTCCTTCTAACTTCTCACACACACTTGGTGGTTATCTCTTTCTTTTTTTGGTCTTTATGTTCTTTGATACCCTGTGTTTTGGTGCTGTTGTACTGAGTTATGTGTTTGTGTTCCCACAGTGTGCCAGACTTTTGCAGTGCTGGAGGATGGAGCATTAGCACATAACTTACAGGAGCAGGAAAGTAAGCCCTGTGACTCACTTTCTACTGACACTTCAAACTTTAAACACTCTGTGCTTGATCATCTCTACAGTATAGACCTGGCATTTTATTTTATTTTTTTTCAGTTCCATTTATGGAAATGAAGCTGCAAAAGCAGTGAGCTTTCAATTAATTGTTTTTGTGATGTCATTTACATTCATTGGCCAGAATACAAGCAAGGTTCTGTATTGGTTCTCAATCAGTAGTCAGAGTAGTCAGAGGGGATATTGAGGGGCGTGTACACACCCACAAGCTTAAAACCACTGAGAGTTAAAGTGAATAACATTGACTCATGGCACCTGTCAAGCTCTGGGATATATTTGGCAGGAAGCTGATGTGTAGGATACAGAAATAATGGACAGGCTTGGACCTGGGAAGCTCTGATGACTAAATGGCAGGACTTGTGGTGTGTTACCCGTGTGCTGTGCTAGGTGCCTAGCAAAACTGATGATCTGGCAAAAATTTGAGGGGTGTCTAAAGCTTTGAGCAACTGTAGTTCTAATAGGAAGGTGCCAGAAGACTCAGCACATCACACTGCACAGATTTCTCAGGAATGTTTTGAGGAGCATTTTGAATTGGCTTCCAAGATCCCCAGACCTCAGTCTGATCAGTCATGTGCCAATTCCACCTAACGTCTAGTGGTGTTTATGCCTAAGAGGTTCAGAGCTGTTTTTGATAGCACAAGGGTGAACTACAAAATATTAGGCAGGTGTTTAAAGGTTCTGGCCGATCTGAATATAGGCACTGACACGAAAACAGCCTGTTCATTCAAAGTGAATAACAACCTTTTTTTGGTACATAAAACCACAAACGTTAAAAGGGCATTAATATGGAAGTTAAATAGGTCACGAGGAAAAAATAGGTTATGTGCTGTTTAAAAACAAACTGTAGAGAAAATAATAATAATAATAATGCTCATAACGTATAAAACATGTTTCAGCTATTAATGCAGTTCTGTGTAATGTTGGGTCCTGTTCCTTGACACATTCTAAACCACATTCTTGGAATTGACATTAGACCGAGCGTGAATTGGTCTTTAAGCTGTGATGCAAGACATATTATATTCACCAAAATTCTTCACAGCCTGTGAAAATCCTTGAGTTCATTTTTAGCTGTGTGACTTACAGCATGACATTTTTTTATTATCCGGTGATGTGACAACTTCAGCTTTCCAAGAGGAGTTAAAATTACTAGACGCTTGTTTGTGTGACCTAATACCATGCTGTCATAGCTCAGACATGCTGAACTTTGGAGCTTCAAAGCAGAAACAACTTTATCTACACAGTGTCTGTGCAGGTTTTGATAAGTGAGCTGAGCTCATGTCACTTGTTGAGTCTCATGAGCCTAGTGAAGATAGACCCAGTAATCCTGGATAACTGGTCTTTAATTGACCTTTCCAGTTGGCTTTCAGTGCTATCTGTATACAGTTATTTAGTTATTATTAATCAATCCACACCGGACATGGATTTTATGCAACGACTCTTTTCATTTTTAATCTGGTCTCTCTTTTCTGAGTTCTTAAGAATGTAAACACCAGTAAGATACAGGAACTGTAAGATGTAATAAACATCCTTAGAGCTGAACTGAGTAACGGTGGGCTATAACATTGATACCGATGTGTGATTTCACAGTTGAACAGTACTACAGCTCGAATGTACAGAGAAATCAACTGGTACAAAATGACATCCGTGTTGCCAAAAGGCTGCAAGATGAGGAGCAGCGAAGAGCCCAAGATCCTCTTCACCAAACTACGCAGCAACTGTGAGAATATACAGAGAATACACACACAAGTTTCTCTCACTCATACTAGTGTTTTCTCACACCTTATCACACCTGTAAACTGGGTACGGATCATCTTTACCTTTGTAACATTAACTCATTTGAAATACTTTGTAAATGATGTTGGCGACCAGTCAAAGATCCAACAGAACAAAGTCAACATTCTCAACACGAGCGTTAAGAATAACGTACTGACTGCTGACAAAAACACACTACCTTATACAAACAAAGACATTCTGTATAATGTAATAAAAAAGGATCTGATTTGGTAATTCTCTTGGAAGTTTTGTTCCATGGACAAAAGCATAAAGAAACGATTTCCAGTGTTTTCACGGAACACATTTTTATAAACAACCTATTTTCTGAATATAAACCCATTTGAAATTTGACCCCTAACACATTTGACACTCCAAATATCTAGGACAGTGTCATGTTTACCACTGTATTACAAAACCTTTCTTTTAAATTACACTGTTTAAAGAATTTTAAGCTCAGTTCCCGAATAATTCAAGTTTTACAAGTGGAAAGTTTGCCCATTCTGGTTTGATACAGACTTCAGCTGCCCAACAGTCTGTGGTCGCCGTTGCCTGATTTTCCTTTTCATGATACTCGATAGGAGACTGATCTGGACTGCCCACCATTCTGTTAAGCACACAGTCTGTGCCTAAGCCATGTTACATTACATACAGAATGAGGCCTGGGCAATGTTTTGCTGGATATAGGTAATTTTATTTAAAAAAAGTCATATAATTAACGATATCCTTTCCATTTTTAATTTAAAAATGTAATTCCGTTTACTCAACATGAATGTTATTCTTTTACGATTTAAATAAACATTGGTATTAACTTGTTTCTGTGTTCTCCCTGTGTCCGCGTGGGTTTCCTCCGGGTGCTCCGATTTCCTCCCACAGTCCAAAAACACACGTTGGTAGGTGGATTGGCGACTCAAAAGTGTCCGTAGGTGTGAGTGAATGTGTGTGTGTGTGTGAGTGAATGTGTGTTGCCCTGTGAAGGACTGGCGCCCCCTCCAGGGTGTATTCCGGCCTTGCGCCCAATGATTCCAGGTAGGCTCTGGACCCACCGCGACCCTGAATTGGATAAGCGCTTACAGATAATGAATGAATGAATGAATTAACTTGTTTCTGATGCTCAGGGAGGAGCAGGACTCTGAATATGCTCGTAGGATGCAGGAAGAGATCCAGCGACGTGCAGAAGAGGCTTTGAGAAGAGAAAAAGAGGATGAGGTAAATATTTTATTTAGTGATGCCCTATGTAAAGCCTTACGTTATATTTAATTTGGGGTAATTTGACCTGGAGAAATTATGGAATGTAGTTTATGGATACGTACCGTATGGGTTCATACATGAAACCACCAGGCAGCTGATTAATTAATTCATTAATTGATTAATAATTTCTAGTTTTTTAGGATGAACTTGTTCCACTCTTTCAGCATGTAACATGAGTGAAAGGTCTTATACACATCCATAGGTGTCTCTACACCTAAGGATATGAAGTCTTTCTGGCATTTTTTCAGTCAAACATTAACATTCATCCACTCAGAATGATGAAAGCGCTTTGTTGTGTTTTGCCATAAAGTCACATGGGTGTGTCTTGGATGTGTCTGGACTGGCGTGCAAGCAGCAGATGTATTCTTCTGTCCTTCACATCAAACCAAGAATGCTCTGAACCTCACTGTAGTCCCAAAAATGTGTTTCCTAAGGCATATCATTCAACTAAAGCAGATGCAATATTGTTTGTCAACATTTGTATCTAAGGCTCTCAACCTTTCCCTCTCTCTGTCCTTTGTTCAATTCTCAAAGTATGTTTAGCTCCAAGAAAATAAATCATTTCTTCATAATCTGACCTTTAAATATAAACATCTAAGTGGCTGCATGTGAAATATTCTGTTCTAAAGGCACCTATGGGGTCAAAATAGTGATTATAGGGACAGGACATATGTAGATGCCCCTCAGAGTTGTGTGATTGTTATATGCTGCTAACCCTTGAGTTTCAGCCTTTTTATCTGTTAATGTAGAAATGTATAGGAAGGAATTACAATATAAAAGGTGTGTTTCAGACCTCTATAGACCAAGGTGGTCACTGGTTGCGACATGGAGGTTTAGGTCCAGGTCTGGAAGCTATCCATAGGTAGGTGATTTGTCTTGGAAGGCAGATCTGCACGGAGTAGGCGTTTAAACGAACTGTAAGTCATTTTGCTCGAATATCTGTGCCATCTGCTTTGTATTTATTTATTTGTGGGTATTGTGTTGTTTATATTTGCTGAGGATGGGTTGCCAGTCATAGGCCTCTTAATTCCCCTGTATAAATGATAGATATTTACACCCCTGCTGTTAACTGTTAATTAAAGCTCTGTTGCCTCCTGGCTGCGTCATCTAAGTACCATCTCAACATGCCCCTGTGCCTGCTGCCCTTTCACACAGAGGAACATTGCCGTTTCAGCAAATGATGCTCAGCCAACACGGCTAGTTCTTTGAAACCTTAAACCTCTCTCATTAGACACGCTTTATGATGGAGGTTGACTTGGCCTGTGGTGCTTCTAAGCAGTGAGTCAGACCTCTTGGGTCTGTGCCTGTCCCCGGTGTGCTGAGTATTAACAGGACTTTAAGGATGGCTTTATTGCTTTGTTCTGCTCTACTTTTAGATTTCAGTAATAACAGGCAGTTGGAGACAGAGGTTTAGACACATTGGAGCTTGTCCTAGAAGGAAAGTGGGACCTCTGGTGTACATACTGTGTCTCTGCACGTTCTTTCTCTGTGCCAGATGATGAAGGGGTTTGCCAACTCACCACTCTTTCTCCTCCAGTTTTCCATTGTGTTGGCCAAGACAGACTGTGCTGTTGTAAAAAAACAAAACAGACCTGGCTTCTGACAGTGAGAGAGGCCTAGTTCAAAAAAGTACATTAATCTCGCCTATCCTGCCCACATTCACTCCGTAGGCTTTTACTCACAAAGACCACATGTGGTTATGCAACTCGTAACTTTCCTGGCACGTGGAAGGTTGTGCACTGTCAGGTAAAACTGATCATTTACAGTAATTGGCAAAATCCCAATTTAAATATCCAATTAAAATTGCCATTAAATAATGTAATAAATTAACTTTTAGTGTCACAAGAGGAGCAGAGTTCATGATTAACAAAAGAAAAAAAAAAACAACAACTAAGTGCAACCCAAAATTTATTTATTTATTTATTTATTTATTTTTACATTTAATGAATGGCTTCGGGGTGGCACGGTGGCGCAGCAGGTAGTGTCGCAGTCACACAGCTCCTGGAGGTTGTGGGTTCGATTCCCGCTCCGGGAGGCTGTCTGTGAGGAGTTGGTGTGTTCTCCCTGTGTCTGCGTGGGTTTCCTCCAGGTGCTCTGGTTTCCTCCCACAGTCCAAAAACACACGTTGGTAGGTGGATTGGCGACTCAAAAGTATCCGTAGGTGTGAGTGTGTGAGTGAATGTGTGAGTGTGTGTTGCCCTGTGAAGGACTGGCGCCCCCTCCAGGGTGTATTCCCGCCTTGCGCTCAATGATTCCAGGTAGGCTCTGGACCCACCGCGACCCTGAACTGGATAAGCGCTTACAGATAATGAATGAATGAATGGCTTCGGGCAACTCCACATCCTTTCACATCCATAGTAAGTCTCCTCACAGTGGAAGGATGCAGAGTTTAACCCTCCCTTTTGAAATGTGATTATTTTTGTATCTGTATTAATATCTTCTCGTTAATGGCTGTTTTTGAATGAAGTGAAAAAAAATTATGATTCAGGATGCTATGTAATACTATTAATAACTAATAATATTTCATATAGATTACATTTGTTTGACATTGAACAACTGCCTTTCAGTAATTTATTATTGTATTTTTTTATTTAGAAAGTTCACTTCAGGGGACTATCACAGGGGTTGATAAAGAGATTAAAATGTTTCTTAATAAATGTGTTTTTACACAGCATCAATTATACCACTTATAGCCTTAAGCTGTCTTAAGAATCCTCTCAGTGGCGTAACCCATGCTTCCTCACTGACAGTAGTATTATGAATGTTGATGAGGTGAATCATCTTTGTTGATCTTGGTATTATCTGCAGGAGAGCAGCAGGCGGTATTTCCTTGAATACCACACTGACATCTGGTGGACATGGGATGCATAGATTTTTCCTTGGTTGGACATATCTTTTCATTTGCAGCTTAGTGCTGTTTATTAGACCACGTGTTAAATTTATCATAAAAATAAACTATTCAGAAATTGCTTTTAGAATTCCTTAGAATAATAGGAAATGCCTTTAGAAAACTGTAAATGTCATGCACTGATAAGCTGCATTCATTCCTGTAGATGGTGACTTCCATTATTTCCTCCTTAACAAAAAAGGGAAGCAGTCACCTACAAGGGTTGATACTTCCCCAGACACACACCTACAGAACCCACAGTTGGAGAAGCAAAATCAGCAGAGTTGGAAATATTAGAGGACTTTCCTCTCTGCTTAAAAAATTAAGTGATAATTAAACCAACTGAACATTAAAAACACAAAACTAAACTTTACAGAGGCACCTTTATAAGAATTGAGATAATGCTGATATTTATTTATATTCAAATATTCTCATACTCATTTGTAAAGTTGTGTTTGCGTTCTCAGCTGTAAGTCAGGCTTGTTCAATGTGGGCTGAGCCTTGTGTCCGCGCTTGTTCCTGAAACTCATGGACAGGGTGCTAAGGCTTACGCTGGGACAGAAGGGTTTTCATCGAGGGTCTCAGGAGGTGGAGTCTCTGCTAGGCCTCCAGCATTCACTTGAACGGTTTGCAGACGAGTGTAGAGCAGTCAGTGTGAGTCTGAGGCTATGTTTATCTCCAGGAAACATGCTGCCTTCAGGTAGGAAGTGAAAAACCTACCCCAAGTGAAGGAGTTCAAATATACCGTGGTCTTGTTCCTGACTAAAGAAAATGTATTGTGAGGTTAACCCTAGGTGAACTGGTGAACAGTCATAGTGAGGTGGGAGGTGAGCCTTACAGCAAAGCTCACAATTTACCAGTCAATCTACAAACCCACTCCCTTCTGTGCTCATGAGCTCTGGGTAATGACCCAAAAAACGAGAGGTATACCCGGCACATCCAACTGGGAGGAGGGCCCGGGGTAGACCTAGGACACTCTGGAGGGACTATAACCCAGCCCCCCACCCCCACCCCACCCCAGGAGGAGCTGGTGAAAGTTGCGGTGGACAGTGGAGGATGAGGAGGAGAAACTTGTTCTAAATCTGTATCTGTGTCATAGAGAGATGTAGCATGTATTTATTCAAGGCTTAGGAATTCACAAAAATATTTGATCATTTTTTTCCCTTCCAATTTACATTAATGTAACCATTAATGAAACCATTAAATGTGCTGTAGATTTAGTGGATGACCATGTTGGGGACGAGGGGTGGGGGGGTTCTGTTGTGTGTGTGTGTGTGTGTGCATTAACATGTACTGATCTTTGTTTTCTTTAGGGGATGGTGTCACCTAAGTACAAAAGTTCAGTAGTTGCCTGTTACAAATAGATTTCCCAGAATACTACAAAATGAAGTAATGTTGCAACATGTTTTTACAGCAGTCTTTGGGTCTGTTATTCAATTTTTGGCCTGATTTTTACTGTAAATGTAAAAGTTTGATGGAAACTTGATGGGGAAAGTCCTAGTCATTTAGTTTAGTGTCTCACCTCCTTCATACGTTGCCCACTGTGGTGGTATAAGGTCTGTTTAATAATGCACTTGCTTACTAGAAGCCTTAGCAAGGTGGGCTTGAAATGCTAGACTAGCAAAGGCCTTAGCCTTTACACATATAAGCATGGAAATTCCACTGCTGACGTCTGCTGCGTCTGATATTGTTTCATGTGGGGGGGTGAGAGATGAGGTGTGTGCGTGTGGGTGACGAGCGTATATATTTACAGTAGCCTAACCACAAAAAAAACTGCTGTGCCGTTCAACTTATGCTTCATAGGCTTTTCTTAAAAGTGCATTCAGCAGGTTATTTAACATCAATACACTTGTGTTTGTGGTGGAAAATGGGCAGACTTAGGTCCTGCTGGCTAAGCATTAGAGTTATGTCTTTAAACAGGTCTTTAAAAAGGCTTATTGTGAACAAAATCACGTTTTCATTTCATTCATATATTTATTTTTTTATCCAGATCCTACCACACAACAAACTGTGAAACATAATAACCCCTTTAAAGACTACATACAGTAGTTTGTTAATAAGTTTAACATTTTATTTATTTTCTTCAATATATTTAGTAGTTATTTCTATTACGGAAGCTTAAGTGTTGCGCGTATATCATTTGCATTTCATTAACAACTGTGTTAAACATAGTGTGCACTCACAAGGCATTATTTTATTTATTTATTTCTTGTTTTAACATAGGAAATAGCTAAGCGAATCCAGGAAGAGGAAGAGCTGCTCGTCAGACAACAGTCGAGCTGCCAGAGGACAGACAGTGGAGGTATAACCACTGTTCTTTAATTCACGTATATCGTTCTAAGTGATAGTAATTTGCTGACCCGTCTCTGAAAAGTGTTCTTCTCTTCTTGTAACCATGCGTCTTAGTCAGAAAGCATTGTGGGACATGGATGCGTATGACTTTGTTGCCTGAAAGGCTATAAAAACTTTGATGTGGTTTCCAGTGTTCCATCTTATCTCACAATCAGATCAGACGACTGTGTGCGTGTGTGTTCGGTGTCCTGTTCACTTATTGACCAGAAACTCATACAGTGCTTGGATCAAAGCTTTCCTGCGTTTAAGGCCTCCTCCTCTGCTCTCTGCTGCTGTTCACTTCAGAAGCTCTGCTCCAAATCTGTTAAGTTACCTACATTTATTGGGGAAAATCAGGAGTTATCCGTATCTGTCATAAAGTAGTACAGTTGTTTAATAATTTCCCCCTCAAGTAATAAACGACTAATCAAGTGATGGCTTTTGCTTCATGTGTTTTCTTCACTCAAATGACTCCCTGTCATATGACTCTTCTGTAATGGGTTCACTGATGGTTCAGAAAAGAGTTCAGTCAAGTTCAGGGCTCCCCCAAAGAAAGGCTTTTATGCCGTAGAGGACTTTTGGTTTGGTCTGTAACCCTGACCACACCCACTCACCGAGGGTCGTCAAGGGTCATTTTTATTTTCATATTAAAAAAAATGTTTAGATTAATGTGTGTTAAAATATGTATTTAAAGTTTATCACATTTACCCAAGACACAAGCTGTTGGAGTCATTAGATGCATGTCTCATAGCGCTGCCGTCGTCACCACATTTTGGTATTATTTTAAAACTGGGAAAAAGTAAAAACTCCAAAATCTCTAAACTGAAATTCTCAAATTCTACAACCCGCAAAATATGTGTGCGCTGTATATTTGGCAGCATTAAATTTGTTTAGATGAAACTTTCGTCCAGGCTTTTTATGCTGGAAAAAACTGCAAACTTTCTGTTGCTATTTTGATGCATTCGTCTGACATTTGCATGGCTTTTGTGTCTTTTTCTTCTGCTTTATGTGGTAACCCTGCCCATGTTCACGGAACTGTCCTGTATAGTGGAAGTTTGGCTTTTTCTTGTGAACTTGCATCAAGTACAAAATTCTGCTGGTCACTTAATGCATATTTTATGCATGTCTCTGTTTTGGGTTTTTCTTTTTTCTTTTCAAATGTCATGTTTGTTCATGGCGTATTTGAAAGTGCTGTTTTCCAAATGTACATTTTTGTTGTATTGTTTTATGTTTTGCCCAGCACCAGTAACAGCATTTGCTTAACCACTAACGTCCTACTCCCCCACCCTCCTGCTTTATGTTTGCATGTTTTTGCTCGGCATAAGGCAACACCAGCTCCTCAGCAAGTACTCTTCGGCCTGCTCGCCCCCTCCTCAGTGATGAGGAAGTGCATTATGACTGGACTTCACACGGCACGGCCTACGCCCCCTCTCCTTCCACCTCAGACTACGAGGACCACTGTGAACGCAGGCAGCATGGTTTTGAGGACTTCAGTGACCATGCTGAACAGAGACATCAGCGCATCCGTGAGCCACCCTGCAGAACCCATTTGAGACAGGACCGAAAGAGCTCTGTAGCGAAAGGTAGCCATTTGGGACAGGACAGCAGGAGCTCTGTAAGCCAGAATAATCAATGGTTACAGAACACCAGAGGCTCTGAGAGCCAGAGCATTAATCAGGGGCAGGATCACAGAAGCTCTGCAAGACAAAGTAGCCATTTGGGACAGGACCGCAGGAGCTCTGTAAGCCAGAGTAGCAGGAATGGTCACTATCAGGGCGGATGGGGCGATGTTGTTAGGCTCATAAAGAATGACCTAAATGAGCAGGGCTACCTGAGCTGCAGTTCTGATGATGAACTCTTCGAGCCGGTCTATAGACTTGAGAGGATCCTTAGTAAGCGACAGCAGACCCCAGATCTGTATGGTGAACAGGGCAGGAGGCTAAGTCGCCATAGTAGTGTGAGTGAATCATCCAGCAGAACATGGCAAGGAGAATGTATAGGCAGGACACAAAGCTTTAGAGGTACACATTACAGTGATAGCAGAAGTGTGAGATCAGAGAACAGGGGAGTGAGACGTTACAACAGCAGCTGTAGTGACTCCAGACCAGGGTCTGGCCAGAGACACGTTCACTTCCAGGAAGACGCTTTGCATCATAACAGTTATAGTGACAGTCAGAGAGCATTTGAAGGAAGCCATGGTCAAGCCAGAGTCTCGCACTCTGTGTGTTACAATGTGAATCCATATCCAGTAAGGGGTGAATATCCAATGCACCCCATCCCTGGAAATGGGATCCAGTACCAAGCTCAACCTCAGGGTTTTCAACAGAGTGCTCAAGTGAGGAACATCTACCACGGAGATGTTCAGGTAGCCAGGAGAACATCGTCGAGCAGACGGAATAGCCAAGAGCTCCAACAGGCTAATGGTGTCAGGCACTTTGAAAGCCCACACATGCAGGAGTCCAGGGTAATATGGGAGGAGGAAGAGCGGGAAAGACAGAGACACAGGGTTCCAGGAGAGTTCAGGCGAAGAGCTCATTCACTCAGAGAAGCGCAGATGAGGGAGGGTAGAGAAATCCGACATTATAACAGTAACCGTAGTGAAAGACGGGTTTGGGAAGACAATGAGGTTGAAACCTCGGGTACTGAAGAGGAGGAAAGGGAGAGGGAGAGGAGGAGGGCACGAAGACTCCCACAGCGCAGCCTCAGTCTTTCCTACAGGGGGCGCTCTCCCAGAGCAGGTAACAAAGTTCTGCCCTTCCCGGCAATGTCCGGTTGAGCCAGTGATCTCCAATGATCTGTCTTCTGTTTATTCCTCTCAGTCGTTTCCAATCAATAAACTGCTTGTGTGGTCCTCTGCGTTTTTCAGATTCTTTCAAATGAACTTTTGTTCTTTTCATTAATGCCTTAAATTTAGGTGGACTTTCTCTGCTGTGGGACATCTTTTGCTTCTCTTAATTCTTTATGGTTCTTTTTCTTTCCTTTTGAGACTCTGAAATTCTTCACTATTCCATAAATGTGATTTATGAGTTTGTTTTTTTGTTCACATTTTATTGATTATGTTTTGGCTACTTTCCTTGGATTTATTCTTGTGTTATTTCCTGTTCAGTCTGGGGTTGAAATCAAAGAGGGCCTTAGTTCTGTTTTATTGGTATAGCACTTGCTGTGTTATTTCTATCAAATGAAAAATATACAGCAATAGAATTTGTTGAAAAATGTTGTTTTATCTAATAAATATGTGACAACAGATATTAAAAATATATATTTCAGCTTCATAGAACATGCCCCCATACACTTGAGCTTGCCTTTTTCTCTCAAGAGTCTCCCAAGTTCACCCAGTTCTCTTTTTAAACCACAAAAACACTAGAGAAATCTGTTTATAAGGTTTTTTTTTTAAATATAGACACAATAAGTACCTATTTTGCCTTGCTACATTTGCATTGCCAGTCTGTTTATTGAGTGCATGCCAAATCAAAATCTTCCTCATTCTCTTTTGCTGCCAGTGTCAACCTGTGGAACATGAATGCAATGAACATCTGAGTTTTGATATTAGTGAGTAAAGAAAATAATTTGCATCGTGTTGGCAAGACCTCATGCAAAATCCTGACTGGCTGCAGGTTCTGGTGGACTGTGGAAGTTCCCCCTATTCAGCTTGCCCTGATCTATTATTCCTGCACAGTACCTCACATTAACTCAACTGACTCCTCCACAGGACCGGTACAGCGGGAAAATGGAGCTTTTCTGGATTTGGGGGAGCTGGAGCAGGTGCTGCTGGATGAAGAGTTGGCTCACAAGCTACAAGAGGAGGAGAAAATACTTAGAAATGTAAGAAAAACGATCAGAATACAGTGTTTTGCCCTTCAAAACAGACCCATACAGATAACATAGTCTTCTCTGTCTTTTACAGAGACCTTACCCAGAAGGAGACTTTAAAGTAGCACAAGTTGCTCAAGATGAGGTTCGCAATCTTCAAACATTTTACCTTAGAAAAGTATCAGACGAATAGTGTTGAAATGCTTGGTCATTACTCACCACCATGACATGTATTTACAGGAGATTGCTCGCTACATGCAGAAGCAAGAGATAATGGCTAAGCGGCAGTCTCAGGAGATGGAGGGTTCTGGAATGGGCCGGGAACACGGAGAGATGAATAGTGTGTATGATGATCGAGCTGTATATGACACTCAGGTACTGATGTCGTCCCATGTGGTTAAACAACTACCACTGCCACTTTCTGGTCAATAAACGTGGACATCTCACATACTGTATACGTCATTGAATATTAAATAATCTTTATGGGTTTATTAGTGCTGTACAAACTCCTATTTCAGGTGCAGAGAGTGCCGAGGGAGAGACTTGACTCAGAGGGGCTTCTCTCTCCAACAGAGCAGTGCTCCCCAGAAAATCAGCCCCCTAGCCCCATCGCCACAGCCGTGTAAGTCACTTGTCCCATCAGCTTTAAACAAGTTTACCTAATAACATCACTCAGTAATCTACTCCTGTCGTATTAGAGAGCAGCACCAGTTCAGGAATATTGCAGAGGAACTAGATCCAACCTTTCACAGGAAAGACAGTGTGGCAGGACCGTGTGTTTCAGGTCAGAACTTTGTGGTTTTCACTTTCGTCTGCAAGAGTTCCTTTTGTGTTTTGTGTTGTAATAGAGTCATTGTGTTCACAGAGCTGTGCCGTATTCCACCCACCCCACAGGACCGTTCATGTGACCAAACACACGAACCTCCGTTTGTGGCACCTACGAAGCGGCAAAATGACAAGCCGATTCAGGTTAAGTCCAAAGAGAAAAAGGAGAACTGTAAACCAAAGGAAAACTGTAAGCAGCAGTGATACTGACAAGGTCAGTGTCCACTTGCAGGAATGTGTAATCGTATTAATCCTGAACATGCAACATCACGCACAACATCACGCACTTAACCTGTTTAAAGTGTAGATAAGAGGAGCGTGTTTCTGAATCGTAGGGGTTTTCCTGTTTTTAGTTCCATTTTCGCTGGTAAACATGCTGTTGCCCCTCAAGAAGATGTGGTAAACATCATGCCAAGCATGTGCTAAAGGGGGTACTCCACAGGGAGATAAACTCGTTAAAAATTAACCTTCCTTATGTACATTTTTCCCCATGTACTTTTTTGTTAGTCATTTTTGTTTCACTTTGGGAATTAAGTTCTGAAGCAAAAATAAATCTGTTTTTGGTGAAAGCTGCCATGGCTCACTGGTGTTCCCAGGAATATATTTCAGATTACTGAGAAATGCTTATTAGAATTTGTATTGCACAAGTTGTTATTTAACTGAAATGTCAGACATTGCAGCAATCTCCCCACACCATGTGGTTTTTTTATTTTATTTTTTTTTATCATGTTTATCAACTTTAAGCAATTTCCCACTTAACTGTCATAGTGCTTTTAAGTGACATGTACAGGACACATTGTAAAATTTGTTTGTAAAAAGAAGCATGTACATTGTGGTTTGTTTATTGTACCACACTTTGTTTACTTTGATTTATTTATCATATAAAACTATACAAAACTCTGACATCTGTGGTGAACAGTGGTTTATATAAATGGTCTGTGGAGTATTGGGACTTTGAGGTTTTGGGTGGTCTTCTGCACTAAGCATGTGTAATAGGTTTAAAGTTATATGCAAAAGTTTGAAAGTGTTTATTTTGTGTTGGTTTAACACAAATTTTCAGAAACATGCTGCTACAGGAGGTAGTGTCGCAGTCACACAGCTCCAGGGACCTGGAGGGTGTGGGTTCGATTCTCGCTCCGGGTGACTGTCTGTGAGGAGTGTGGTGTGTTCTCTCTGTGTCTGCGTGGGTTTCCTCCGGGTGACTGTCTGTGAGGAGTGTGGTGTGTTCTCTCTGTGTCTGCGTGGGTTTCCTCCGGGTGACTGTCTGTGAGGAGTGTGGTGTGTTCTCTCTGTGTCTGCGTGGGTTTCCTCCGGGTGACTGTCTGTGAGGAGTGTGGTGTGTTCTCCCCGTGTCCGCATGGGTTTCCTCCGGGTGACGGTCTGTGAGGAGTGTGGTGTGTTCTCTCTGTGTCTGCGTGGGTTTCCTCCGGGTGACTGTCTTTGAGGAGTGTGGTGTGTTCTCTCTGTGTCTGCGTGGGTTTCCTCCGGGTGACTGTCTGTGAGGAGTGTGGTGTGTTCTCCCCGTGTCCGCATGGGTTTCCTCTGGGTGACGGTCTGTGAGGAGTGTGGTGTGTTCTCTCTGTGTCTGCGTGGGTTTCCTCCGGGTGACTGTCTGTGAGGAGTGTGGTGTGTTCTCTCTGTGTCTGCGTGGGTTTCCTCCGGGTGACTGTCTATGAGGAGTGTGGTGTGTTCTCTCTGTGTCTGCGTGGGTTTCCTCCGGGTGACTGTCTGTGAGGAGTGTGGTGTGTTCTCCCCGTGTCTGCGTGGGTTTCCTCCGGGTGACTGTCTGTGAGGAGTGTGGTGTGTTCTCCCCGTGTCCGCGTGGGTTTCCTCCGGGTGACTGTCTGTGAGGAGTGTGGTGTGTTCTCCCCGTGTCCGCATGGGTTTCCTCCCACAGTCCAAAAAAAAAAACACACATTGGTAGGTAGATTGGCGACTCAAAAGTGTGTGAATGTGTGTGTGTGTGTGTGTTGCCCTGTGAAGGACTGGTGCCCTCTCCAGGGTGTATTCCCGCCTTGTGCCCAATGCTTCCAGGTAGGCTCTGGACACACTGCGACCCTGAACAAGTTAAGTGCTTACAGATAATGAATGAATGCTGCTACAGGGCAGTCCTGCATACTGTGCTGAGCATGAAAACGCAACATTTTTGCATTAAAAGCAAGAGGTCTACAATCACAGATTCTATTAAAGTAACACGCTGCACGAGCACGACTGGATCCCAGCTTCATCCACCGCAAATGGTTTAAAGGGCTAAAATAGGAAAATGTACAAATAGCTTTAAAAAAACAAAAGCTAGAGACATTATTCATTATTTTTTCTTCCTGTATTAATTTATTTATTGCACTTTAAAATTAGAACCCAGTTCTTTACTTCAGATGTTCTTCAAAATGCAAAGTTTTTCTTGTGGCAGCTGTGGGAAGCACCCCTTTAAATTTTTGTCTATAAATATATCTTCTGCTCGTATCACATGAAAGCAGTAGCAGTAGATGAGTGTCATGAACAGAACTTAAAGTCTGTTCATCTAAAACTATATTATTCCACGACAAGCGTTCAACTTTAAATGATTTCACAAATAACGATCATTAAAGAGTAGACCATTATTAACATGAGGAACATGAAGTTTACAGGAATAGTATATTTTTATTTTCACAGGTTAGTGGTAAAAGTGGTATTGCACAAATGTGTATCAAACTATTTAAAAAGTTCAGAGTGATATCAGCACACACTTCACTTACACAGTACAAAAAAAGCTTTCACTCTCTGAAACATGTCCATGACGCATGGGACAAAGTGCAGTAATTTGATGACACTAAGCAGTATAACGGTAATCACATTCCAGCATGTTACCTGGCATTCTACATTACCTTCAGACTGTTCTGGAGGCCCTTTATCTCAATGACCTTGTCTCCACAAAAGAAGAGGACACAGTTTTGCGCTTGGGGAATTTTTTGTTTTTTTATTCCTGCACTTGGCGAGATAACTGAGGACTGTACAATACGGATCTCCCGTTGCTCTTCCTGCTCAACAGGCTTGACTTTGGTAGGGTTTATCACAAAGTAGGATTTCTCAGTTGAGCCAGATAAGATAAGCCCAATGTGACCAGTTCTGAAGAGGTAGCCCATGCTAAAAGATTCTTTGGGTTTTTCCAAGCGATGTAGCTAGCCCCCTGTACTTCCTCTGGTGTTTGTTTTCAGGTTAAACTGTTCGTGTCCTTCCTACTACAGAAGCATTGTGGGTAAAACCTAGTTTGTGATGTAGATTTCTTATCTGGAAAGAGCCACTTCACATGAAACCACAGCCTGTAGATTTTCCCATGCAAAACCAGACAGAGGAGAAGTCTCTTATTTAAACGAGTTAATTGTTGAATTGGAGACGACAAAAGAATTTAACCTCAGCTGATTCACACACACACACACACACACATCACGCTATAAATGTCTACACCTTCACATGTTTCCACATGTGATTAAAAATTGTAGAGATATGAATTATCTTATGAGTCACTTTTATAGTACAAATTCAACACTCATAGAGGTAATCTTATGTGTTAACTCCCTCTGAGTCACTGGAAAGTCTATATATATATATCTAAATTGCTGAGGCCGATACTTTGGCATGTAGTTACAACATTTTATCAGGGATAACGTGCCTAAGTAGCCCAGGATGAGTCAAGCATAACATTTAGCAAGGTCAATAGTACTTGAGGCGGTCTTAAGATATCCTTAGCACTCCAGTGCTTCCCTATGGCCTACATAGGAAGTCCCTGAAGGGGAAGCCCCATAAAGAACACATATCCTCCTACAAGTCTCCCTGTGTCTACTTACAAGAAATGTCAACCTCCAACACAGTTCAGTTTTGTATATTTAATTATTGTAATCAGTATCGTATAGAAGCTACACCTAGTGAGCGATATTCCCCAGAAATAAAAACAAGGCTGTGGTGTTTACTACTGCAGTGCCAGGGTTTTTTATGAGGTAACAAAAAAAATAAAACCAAAACATTATTCAATCATCCACCTGAACCAGTCTTAGTCTCTCAGAGACTTTTAATATAGTCCCATTTCAAACAGGAAACTGGGGGAAGCCCACCGGGGTATTTCAAGAAGCCTGTGATCTGTAAATGTGACGCGGTACATGACGCCCACTCTCGGTAGTTTGTGGTTCACATTCGGCACTCCCACGTCGCAGAGAAGCCGCTCTGTTTCTTGTTCTTGTTTTGTTAATGTTAAGTCCATTACACATATGTAAACAGCCTTGACTCTTCAGGGTCTTCCTCTTCGAACTGGCCAAAGTTGTTAACCCCTTCACTTCAGCTGAAAGACTGGGCCTCTGAGAAAATGAAGCACCTTCAGCTCCAGGATCCAGCTCCTTATCCGATGAATATTAGCAAAGAACAGAACTGGTGTTCAGGGACCTCACACGATGAGTTTACTTTCGGAGTCCTGCGTACTCAGGGACTCCAAGCTGCCACCTTGCTCTTGTTCAGGCTGTCGGAAGCTGCAAGCATCATCCTGGTCCATAGTTACCCTGAGCTCTTCTGTTAACAGACCAGATGCACAGATTAGAACGGGCAAAACACAGAAGAATGGTGTGAGTCATGGGTATTTTCTAAGAGCAAAGAGGCGTAAAGGACCTTTAAAGCACGTGTGTTATAATAGAAGAGGTGAGGATAAGTTGGTTCATAGTGCTTAGGCGGAATTAAAAGGTCATGGTCTGTGGAAATCTACCTGGAGGAAGGGTTTCTGGCATTGGCTCTTTGGTTTTGGTTTTGCCTTTTTTTCTTCTACACACAATTAACATGAAGATAAGGATAAGTAGAGAAAATCCTCCAAAAATTCCAGCAACACTCCAGAGGATATCTGAAAAATATGAATGCGTTTTTACTGGTTTTATTTTTGTCATCTTTAGAAAAATCATCGTTACAATGACATTTTAAAACAATTTTTAATCATTACACATTCACCCAGTTGTTTCTTACTTTTTTTGTCTTTATCTGGGCCTTGAATGGGTTCCACTGTGGCGTGTTCTGCAGTATATAAGAGAGAACGCTGTCAGTTTATTCAACTCTAATATTTTGACACTACTCTTTGAGTGTCCTTAATTACAGTAACATTTTCTTTTAGACTCTCTCTCATATAAAAGGTTCCCATTTTTCTTACCATTTGGATAAAAAACAGTGGTGATCTTGGGATCCTTTAGACACTCATTGTCTGTGGTTGCATTCCTGTTGCGCACAAGTGTCTCACCGTTTGGACAGCTGTAGACAGTAGACAACATTAATAGTAGTTAACCAGCGGTCATCTCGGGTGAGAATGTATTTAGATTCATTGTTCAGTTTACTGAAACCCTACCTCGTCTTCCTCGCTGTGCAATTGCTGTGTATTTGATCATTGAATGTTTCCTCAGGGCAGTCCCTGCAAGTCCCTGCACGTATGTAAACAATACTCAGAGTCTTTAATTGGTTTAAAAGAAAAGCATATGAAATGGATAATGCATTGCTGACATTCCCCTACCCACACGTCATGTGTATATATTTAAACGCAGAAGTATACAGCTTTAAAGGAGTTGAAGAGAGTGCTTACTTTGACTGGTTGGCTCCTGCCCTTTACCACATTCATCTACACAGTAGGAGCACAGTTTGTTTCCACAACGGAATCCCTCTTTGCAGCCACATACAGTGTCACTAGAAGAAGTGCAGGCTTTCTCTACAAACTGTGGATCTGTGGGAAAAGACATATTTATTTACAGTAAAGACTGTTTTTTGTCAAGTTCCTGGTAAAGAAAGATGCTATCTGCATATCTTCAATCCTCAGCTTTAACTGCTGCAGAAGTTGATTTAATTGATAGAATTTCGAACAATACATACGTAGGCATTGAGTGCATCTGTCACAGAAGGGCTTAGTAGGTGCGTTGGCTATGAACGTATTAGGACCACAAGGTTCACAAAGTGCGTTGCGGTCTTTTCCACAGCTTGACACCATGCGGTGCCCTGTAAACACACACAAACACACAGCATGCTCATAACTATACAGCACACACCTGTATGTAGCATTAACTGAGAAGATACTATAACTATAGTTTTTTCTTAAAGGAAAAAAGATTTCTAGACTGTAAAATTAAATATTAAAGCATATCACTTTTTACATTCTCCATTATCAATATTTGTGTTGGTAATGCCTTTAACGTCTTGCTCAGCTGCCATTGCTATGGGTCCATATCCACTTTCTGGCCTTTACATCTGATCTTAGCTGCAAAAACATAGCCCATCACAGATTCCAAGGCATTAACCAAACCTTAGTCCTGCCCCTTTCACAATGAAGTTACAAGTAGTGTTTCATCCTGTGCTGCTTTTTGGATGTGACACAGCACAATGTGTATTTACATAGGTCTATTTTAAAGGTACAATAGCTAAAAACAGCTTGTTTAAATGTAAGGTATAAAGGTGGAAATGGCAATGCAGAGGTGAATTAGGATGGTTTTAGTTCCATAAGTGGACTTCGGGGAAAAAAAACCCCACATAGCTCTTTGAAGTCATTCCCAGTTCTCTACTGTGTAAGTATTCACATCATAAAAACTCTGAGAATTCACTTTGTTAGAAGTTGACAGCCAAAATAAGCCGAGCTCAGATGAGATTGTGTCAAACAGACCTACTGACACAAACCTACTGAACTATGCTTGTTAAAGTAATCATAAGTGTCCGTAGACTGTTAGGTGCATTAATGAAAGGTCTACCTGGAGAACACTTTAGACAGCACACATCATCACGTCCATGTAGTTGCCAGTCAGCACAGCTGTTACTTTCCCCAACTCGGAGGTGAAGTAGACTGAAGGTGAGCGGTAGTGTCCACAGTGTGAGCTGCATGTCTTTTTTTCACATGACAACAAAAACATTAAAATCAGACCAAGTGAGTCTGTAATACTCTGCTCAAGTTCAGATGAAGCCTTCTGCTATTTAGTATTATTAATAATGTAGAAAACTTAATTAAAGCAATGAACATGTAAAAATGAGTTTAATGATCTCCTCATTCATTTTTTCTCTTTCAAATAAAAAGCTAAAGCACACAGAATATGAATAAATGACATAAAAGCTTTTACAAATTCACTCCTCAAACAAGTCAATGTATTTTTAACATTGTAAACAAAAGCATATGTTAGCTCTTATATATCTTCAAAGTCAAATAAATATATAAAGATTAGCCTTAGTCATAAATATAAAAATTGTCTTACATCATTTTAAAATGCCATGGTATTATCTTACTTACTCTGCAGTGGAGCAGTGTCTGTATCAGATGTGAAAATCAGGCTCAGAGTGGTGGCAAGTGTGAGAGCTCTTTAGCTTATGAAAGAAAGCTCCACCCTCAAGTGGGCTGGTCCTCTGATCTTCAGAGATGATATTGCACACAAGTGGTTCATCAGCTGTAAGAGTAAACTGCCAAACAGCAAGACTGCAGCATTCAACAAGTCACTCAGAGAAAAAGGCACTACGAGTCTGTCAGTACAGGAAACCCCGAAGAGCAGCTATGTTTTGGGTTGGTGGATTATTCTCAGGGCTGCTGTAACAGGGGATGTGTGTGTGTTGTGCTGTTACAAGTGGATCAGACTCAGCAGTGATGTCAGAGTTCTTAAACACCGTGTCCAATTGTACCAGCACAACAAACAACTACCACCACCACCACATCAAGCAGCACTGAGAATGATCCACCATGAATATCATACCTGCTCTGTGGTGGTCCTCTACGGGTCTTGACCATTGAAGGGGACACACAAAGTATGAAGAGCAACACATAGACTACAGTTTTTGTAGTAATTGTAGAAGTGCTTCTGTGTGGTCAGTGGAGCTGAGAGTATGGACAGTAAATGTGGAAGGAAGTGGTCATAATGTTGATATGGTTGATCTGTGTGTAAATTTGAAGAGTTTTTCTTAAGAGTCCCCAAAATTCAGAAATCACATTAAAATGAATTCAATTGAACATGTTTTTTATGTATATTTATCTGTGTGTGTATGTGTATATATAGTGTGTGTGTGTGTACACACACGATTTTTATTTTATTATTATATATAATATATTTTATATATTAATATATACATTTTAAATCTACTATTTTTTGGGAGGGATGTATGATTAAAGAACAAACAGATAAACTTCACAGGAAATGTCTGAGTAACACTCAGACTTAGCAAGACCTGACAGGAAAACTAACACTTTTAAGAGTGTTAAAGGGTCCACCCAAAAATAAATAAATAAATTAATTAATTAATAAATAAATAAATAAATAAAACCGTATTCATTGATTTCATGCTTGAACCAGAGCAGCACCCTTCCTTAGAAGATTTCTGATGCCGGAATACGGGGCCGTGGTCTGGGAATGAGGTGGGGTGTTAAAGGTAAATGTTGCATAAAGAAGGTGTCATCCATTGCAAGGTTCAAATGCATTAACTCATTCTCTACTCACACTTAGCTGGAAGTGCTATGTAGTTCTTCATGAGCGGTAGCCAATGGTCAAGCTTGAGGAGTTTTGAGTTGCTCCACACCTTTGACACATCACTCTACTTAAATTTCAAAGCTGTTGTCTGAAGAATGCGTATTCCATTTGAAGCAGGTTGTTGAATAAAGAAATTCCTTAAACCGTGTCAGAAGGATGAGGCAAGATTAGGGTTTGGTTTGATTTTTATTGCGACTAACTGCAAGAACGAACACGTGTGTTACATTGCTTGTATATACCTTAGTAGGTAACATATTTTTTAAATGATCCTTTTAGCAGTAGGTGTTTGGCAAAAAAGAACTAATAAAGTTAACGAAAACCTCAAGACACATATGATCCTGTTTTTTTTTTTACTGTAAAGTGACGTCTCTATGAGTGAATATGTAGTCAGTGGATATAAAAAAATGTTTTTCCAGAAACTCTATAAAATAAATGAATAAAGCTTTCCTTTGCTTTATTAAAAATGCAGAATTTAAAAGGACAATGCGTACTTCCAGTTTTTTCCATACTTTTATCACCGTTATCTATTCGTCATAAAATTTAATTTGGCGGTTTGACATTTCGTTAAGTGACTTAGATCGTTTAGAATCGTTCCAATAAGGGAACAATGAACCCTATGTTGGGGAAACAATGCTATGCCACAAACTGCTCGTAAGATATTATGGTGCAAGACTAGTTAAGGCTAATATGAACATAGTGTGGCAATAGGAACATCAGCAAACAAGGCTGGCTACATGAGTTGCTTTTTACATACGGACAAATTGTCATGTCTTCTTGTAAAGAAAAAGTTCAGGACCCAAGGCGTAGACAAAAAAAAAGGAGTGTCAAAAGAAAAATGAGGGGCGCCACGGTGGTGCAGCAGGTAGTGTCGCAGTCACACAGCTCCAGGGATCTGGAGGTTGTGGGTTCGATTCCTGCGCCGGGTGACTGTCTGTGAGGAGTTGGTGTGTTCTTCCTGTGGCCGCGTGGGTTTCCTCCGGGTGCTCCAGTTTCCTCCCACAGTCCAAAAAACACACATTGGTAGGTGGATTGGCGACTCAAAAGTGTCCGTAGGTGTGAGTGAATGTGTGTGCGTCTGTGTTGCCCTGTGAAGGACTGGCGCCCCCTCCAGGGTGTATTCCCGCCTTGCGCCCAATGATTGCAGGTAGGCTCTGGACCCACCGCGACCCTGAATTGGATAAGGGTTACAGATAATGAATAAATGAATGAAAAGAAAAATGGGCATCAGTGGTCACTCTGCTTTTATGGAACAAATAATAAAATATAAAATAACAGTTCATCTCCTTTATTGGCACTGTGAGAGTTTCTGAGAGTTCCCTGAACATCCACACAGCATTTCTATAGATGTATACCCAACTTTCCAAACGTACTCTAATGCTTTTTTCAAAAATGTAGAAACATGTGTTTTCCCCTTTAACGTGTGAATACAAATGTGTGTGTGTGCTGTATTTTTCATTTTTTTCAGTTTCAGAACTTCAGTTCAATCAGGGATTTGTTTCGTCAGTGTATCCCACACAGATTTGTTCTATTACACAAAAGAAACCAAGCCAGCTTGCCTCAAATACTTTTCCTAGAACGTATAAATCTCTTTTCAGGAACCAGTTACACAATTGTGGACCACTTATTCTAATCTGAAAATATGACCACAGTTCTTAGCTATTCATACCATTTCATATGAAAAATGTTGCTTGTTTTAAATTAAACAAATAACTGTGATAAAGAAAATTGGACTGAAAATGTGTTTTGGATTTTATTGAAAACGGAGAACATGAATTTACTGAATAAATGTACTGTATGAAATCTGCCCTTGTTGCTTCACTCATAGTTGAAATACAGATTATTGGCGCAGCAGGTAGTGTCACACAGCTCCAGGGACCTGAAGGTTGTGGGTTCGATTCCCGCTCTGGGTGACTGTCTGTGAGGAGTTTGGTGTGTTCTCCCTGTGTGTGTGTGGGTTTCCTCCGGGTGCTCCGGTTTCCTCCCACAGTCCAAAAACACACGTTGGTAGGTGGATTGGTGACTCAAAAGTGTCCGTACGTGTGAGTGTGTGTTGCCCTGTGAAGGACTGGCGCGCCCTCCAGGGTGTGCCCAGTGATTCCAGGTAGGCTCCAGACCCACCACGACCCTGAGCTGGATAAGCGGTTGCAGACAGTGAGTGAGTTTCTTTGTGAGAAACTACTCCCCTTTTTGTTTCATGTCCCAAATCTGAAATATGAAGACCTTAATATAATCTTGAATTCTGAGATGAGCAACACTTTATTTATACCTTTTCTGTTGCAGAGTCAGGGGTGGCACATTGGTGCAGCAGGTTAGTGTCGCAGTCACACAGCTCCAGGGGCCTGGAGGTTGTGGGTTCGATTCCCGCTCCGGGGGACTGTCTGTAAGGAGTTGGTGTGTTCTCCCTGTGTCTGTGTGGGTTTCCTCCGGATGCTCCGGTTTCCTCCCACAGTCCAAAAACACGCGTTGGTAGGTGGATTGGTGACTCCAAAGTGTCCATAGGTGTGTTGCCCTGTGAAGGACTGGTGCCCCCTCCAGGGAGTATTCGCGCCTTGTGCCCAGTGATTCCAGGTAGGCTCTGGACCCACCGTGACCCTGAATTGGATAAGCGCTTACAGATAATGAATGAATGTTTCAGAGTCTGACAGGAACATGTGTTTGTGCATTGTTCCAAGGAAGATTTGTCATTCTCTATAACTCAGACAAAATGAAATACCACAGACCTTAACAAAATCAAATCTCGTTACCTCAGTGAGTCAGTATGTTCATGTTCCAGCTCACAGGCTTTGATTTGCAGATCCTATTGCATACAGTTTAGAAAAGTCCTCTCTCCAACCAGCACAGCTTAGTTGTGCCCCCAAGGGGTTGAACATGAGTTAGCATGGTCTCTGAGTAGGATAGTGCATGGGCTATTATTGGAACCCAGGTGGGCTGCGGATATGTCTCTGGGCAGCCCGGTGAGACTATATTTATGGGGCTTATGGGTGGTCTTGGAGAAATTGTATGCTTTAAGAGTACAGCCCTCATGAGCTTTATGTTAAACCCATCCTCGTCCCATCATTGATCCTGGATCCATATCCATATGCGGGATCAACGTTTAATCTGTGTACAGTGCTTGCTGATACTCAGTGGGGCTACTGATTGAACCCCACATGGCTGTGTGAGCTGGACTCTGTGATTATGTTCTTAGATTTTGGAAGACTCATTTCCTTTTCTTCTTCTAAACAATATTTCCTGACTTTAGAGCTGCTACCAGTAAGGAAATTGCTTAAGTATATCCTTGAAAAGTGATCTGCTTTTTATTTTTTTTGTTCCACTTCTCATGAAATGAAATAAAGAGATGAGCCAAAACACACATTGGTAGGTGGATTGGTTATACAAAGGTATCCTTAGGGAGCGGCACAGTGGGCGCAGCAGGTAGTGTCGCAGTCACACAGCTCCAGGGACCTGGAGGTTGTGTGTTCGAGTCCTGCTCCGGGTGACTGTCTGTGAGGAGTGTGGTGTGTTCTCCCTGTGTCTGCGTGGGTTTCCTCCGGGTGACTGTCTGTGAGGAGTGTGGTGTGTTCTCCCTCTGTCTGTGTGGGTTTCCTCCGGGTGACTGTCTGTGAGGAGTGTGGTGTGTTCTCCCTGTGTCTACGTGGGTTTCCTCCGGGTGACTGTCTGTGAGGAGTGTGGTGTGTTCTCCCAGTGTCTGCGTGGGTTTCCTCCGGGTGACTGTCTGTGAAGAGTGTGGTGTGCTCCGGTTTCCTCCCACAGTCCAAAAACACACGTTGGTAGGTGGATTGGCGACTCAAAAGTGTCCGTATGTGTGAGTAAATGTGTGTGTGTGTCGCCCTGTGAAGGACTGGCGCCCCCTCCAGGGTGGGTTCCTGCCTTGTGCCCAATGTTTCCAGGTAGACTCTGGACCCACCGCGACCCTGAACTGAATAAGAGTTACAGACAATGACTGAGTGTTTGAGATATCTAATGTTTTTGACCACATCTAGTCTACACTGCTTTTGTTTTCCAGGGAATCCTGGTGGGCAGATGGTTTGCAGGATGGACCAATGTACCAGGATCAGAGCCAGCTCATGACTATGATCCCATAAATAAATTATCCTTGAAAGTGCACCTGGAATACTCTTTATTGTTATGTTATCCAACTACACAACTGCATGATTTCACTTTTGTTTTGAGGTGTTTCTAATTCCAGTCAGTGTCTAAAGGTATGCAATGTTTTTATTACAGTTGCAGCAAAAATGTACACACAGCATGCATATTTTCTTGTTATCTCATTTAATCCGCAGCCAACTCATAAGTCAAAGTCTTGTCATACTGTTAATCAATAGTTGTTTGTAACTCAGTGACGCAGGACCTCAATGACCTTTTAGTTTACATTCTGTCCTGAGCTCACAGTAGGGGACAAACCAGTCTTTGTAAAATATAAATAAATAAAGCACGCTTATTCAAACAAGCTCTCATACTGCTGGCTTATTCTGGAAAGCAAGCATTGTATTTATTCGCCGCTGATGAAAAACAAAACTGGAAGTAGTTTAGAATGTCTGCTGTTTTGTTCTTACCCTGTGTCCAGGGATTTTGCCTGGATAAACGATCCTTTAGTTTAAACAAGATTCAAGGCCAGTACTCCAGTTCTGGTATTATTGTTTCTGCAACCACAGTCATAGGCATTGACGATTTAATAGGAGCAAAGGCACACCCAACGTATCAGTTTTCTATTATTTACCAAAGTTTGGTTACAACTTGACCAGTTATCTGCAGTGAAATCACCATGAAACCAGTTGCACTGTGGAATTACTAAGATACTGTTGCCTAGGGAACTTTTGGTTTTGTTGCGTTACTATATATAGACTTAAGAACATCAGTGATCAGTATCAGAAAGTGGTGTGGACATAAAAAAAAATACGTCTCTGTTTATCAGGAGATTTGTGGCTAAACTGAAAGGCCAATCCACCCACAAATCAAAACGAAAATTAGTATGTTCCAACCCATAGTTGAACCTTTTCAACTGATGTCAGGAGTAATACAGTTTGTGCCCTGCTGCCAAATACGCCAACACATGAACTATGGTTTTGTGATGTCATGGTACATCATAGACAAATATCTTTTGTGGCTGTAGAGGCCTTGCCAGCCAATCCTTCAAAACCATTAACAATGATGACTGTTACTGACTGAAGTGAAACCAGACAAGTATATTTAATCATACCTCTACTTCTGCCTAGCGACATGAATTACAGACAAGTGGGAAAAAAATGAATGTATTTGATAACTGTGATGCCTCAGCATTCATTCATTCATTCATTCATTTATCTTCTGATCCCGTTTTAACCTATCAGTGTTGCAGGGGGTCAAGGGTCTACCCAGAAACATTGTTAATAAACGAGGTTATTTTAATGTTATGGCTGATGGGAACATCTACCTTGTGTCTACCACCATTGTCCATTTTAACAGCTCCGCTGACCACACAGAAACACTTTGTAGTTCTATAATTACAGACTGTAGTCCACCTGTTTCTTCAGTGGTCAGGATCCCCACTGGACCCCCGCAGAGCTGGTGCACTGAGAACAGTCCACCAGCTAAAAATATAAAAGCTTCTTGTGTCCACCGATGAAGGACCAGAGGACGACCAACACCCACTGTGTAGCAACAGATGAACTTCTGTCTCTGGCTTTATTTCTACAAGGTGGACCAAGGAGGTAGGTGTGTGTAACAGAGTGGACAGTGAGTGGACGATGTTTAAAAACTCTAGCAGCTGTGTCTGATCCACTCAGGTGCAGAGGTTACAAAAACTTCTCTGCTCTTGTGTTAATTGTTAACATTGAGTCAGACCTGTACAATGCATTATGAAGTGGAAAATGTGACAATAGACACACTACAGTCTTCAGCTGAAGGCTTGCAAGCAGGAAGAATGATTTTAAAATATTACTTTTATTTGTTTTATCCACAGTTTAAACACATGCTCCAGCTGTTTAAAAAGGTTAGTCAAGTTTTAATGATCTGTGAATGTGCAAGCAGACACATTTTTCTCCACCCACAACTCCACAGCTCATCTGCACCCAACCCTGCAAACTGGCAGTATTTTTTCTTCTGGCTAATAACATAAGATGTTTGGGCAGCACTGTGGCGCTACGGGTATTCAATCGTTACACCTATATAGTGCCTTTCTAGAGGCACTTTCTAGACACCCAAGGACGCTTTACAATCCACACTGCTCAGAAAGCTCAGAACACTCAATCCACACACACACTGGCGAGAAGCGGCAGCCAAACACCCACAGCGTACTCTCGACCAGGAACGACCATCCACCTGGAGGACTGCATCGGGCACTAAGGTTTCACCCAGGACAGAGCGCCAATCCATATCTGGGCGCACACACATTCACTCACACAGCAGGACAGTTATTAGAGAAGCGCTTAGAGAAGCCAATTCACCTACCCTCCATGTTTTTGGACTGTGGAAGGAAACCGAGACCCCGGAGGAAACCCACGCAGACACGGGGAGAACATGGAAACTCCACCCAGATGGGACTTGAACCCAAGATCCCAGCGCTGGGAGGCGAACGTGCTAACCACTAAGCCACCGTGCCGTATTGTCATTGTCACACAGCTCCAGGGTCCTGGGGTTTTGGGTTCGTGCCCCGCTCCGGATAACAGTCAGTGAAGCGTTTGGTTGTTCTCCCTGTGTTTGTGTGGGTTTCCTCCATGTGCTCCAGTTTCCTCCCACAGTCCAAAAAGGTGTGTTCCTGCCTTGCGCCCAGTGATTCCGGGCAGGCTCTGGACCCAGCGTGACCCTGAATGTATGAATGAATGCAAGATGCTTAAGGACATGTGCCACTCATATGAACCAAAACAGCTGACTGTAGAAAAGTCACTAGTTTTTTTGTTTGTTCATTTGTTTAGTTTTTCTTCTTCCACTTGGGATTTTTTTACAATGTGACAAGTATGTGTTTTAAAGGAACAAAGAAAGCTATGTGAGTGACCTGGTGTTCTGCTGTGTCATGCTTGATCACCCTTTCCGCTGCATGGCTGTAATATCAAAATAATTTAACTTACCTCGGTATTCACCAGATTTTCCACTTAGCTGGAAAGTCAGGTGGTTATGTGTCAACACAACGTTGGTAAACGCTATACAAACACATTTACTCCAAACCAGGAACCTTCTTTCCTATGGTCACATCAAAGCAGGAAGAATGTTTAAAACCAGGAAGGACCTGCTCCAAATGTCCCTGATTGATTCTTCTTGCATTTTCATTTGTCAAATCTGTCAGGTGTTTTTCGAGAGCAGCTTCCAATTCTAAATAAGTTACTGATATAGGTGAATGGACTGTAGGGACTCTTGCAGACAGTGTAGTAACCCTGGGGTTGTGGGTTCGAGTCTCACTCCGAGTGACTGTCAGTGAGATGTTTGGTGTGTTCTTCCTGTGTCTGCGTGGGTTTCCTCCGGGTGCTCTTCCCGCAGTCAAATAACACACGTTAGTAGGTGGATTGACTACTCAAAAGTGTGTGAGTGAATGTGTGAGTGTGTGTTGCCCTGTGAAGGACTGCCAAGGTGTGTCCCTGCCTTGCACTCAGTGATCCCGGGTGGATCTGAACTGGATAAGCAGTCACAGACACTGAATGAATGAGTTCTTCTGTATTAAAGAACCTATGCCATACCAGCCCCAACTCTGATGCTATTTGAAACCAGTTTCCACTCGTAAGTTATGAGTTACATTTGCCGTAGTAAGAATGGTGAAGAACCTGTGAAGAATATTGAACTAATGTGGCTCCGAATGACTGTAATGTGCTAATGTTGTGCACCTAAATTCATTAATTGGTAGGATCTCAAAATACTTAACAGAAAGCCTTTTTCTTATGTTTGTTACATGTATATCTACACTGTTGTATTAATATTGCGTATAAAGAAAGCACTGTAAATAACTGCAGACCTTTCTTAGATATTACTAATGTGCGTAGGCTGACAGCTTTCGTAGCATGTCTCACATATCCCACAATACACTCCCCCACAGAGCCGCCTACCTACCTTATATGACTGCTAGAGTCATGACATCACTGCCCCACATATACATCGTAAGTGACGCAGCCAGTCAGTCATACAGACGTCCCACAGTGAAGTCACTTTGCTTAGCATTTCTTTGTGTGTTTTTTTATATATACATCTACATATTTACAGATCATTTTGAAACTACACGTGTCCCTGTCTTTCTCATAAGTCTGTGTTGTTAACACTTTCACTTCATCTATGATTCCATGTATGTTTTATTATCTGCAGACACTGGGTGGAAGCGAGTAAATGTAGTGCAGTCTGAAGGCACGTCTTGCCACAGTTCACTTCCTTTGGTTACGGCACGTATAATAGATATAGGAAGATACACACACACACACTCATGCACTAGCAAACTCACAGGCAGTGCACTTGTCAGAAGCACCGCAAAGCAGTGGGCTAGACTTACGATCAAACACTTACAGAAAGCAGTAATTAAGGTACTCTTGTCTTCGGTTGTACGGTTTAACCAGTGACATCTGTGAGATTACATTATAACTTGGTTTTAAAGTCAAATCAAATGTAACCCAGTAAAATATCCTTATAACAAAGGTCAAATAAGCACTGGCAGTTTCTATATTTATAACAAAAGCAAGGAAATATTGCTGCGTATGGAGCTGATGACTCATGGGTTACCTTTTCTGACCCCTGTCGCTTGGGCCTACATTGGGCATGTAATCATCAAAACTGGATTATAGAGCAATGAAAAAAGGCGGTCCGCTGGGAAGCCTTGGGTCCTGGTGTTCATATGAATTTCACTTTCCCACGCTCCACCTACATGGTTCATGGTATTCCCTAAAGGCAGTGACGGAGCAGGGAAGAGTAGCAGGCTATAGCTCTCTGCGACATTGCAAACCCTTGTCCAGAATGATCTGAGAAACGTAAAAAAGGCATTCACCCTGCCTCCAGATTCAATCCTGTCCCGGATTCTGCTGGATGTAATGGAAAAACAAGTAAGAATTCTGGAGCCTCCACTTTGTGTCTTGGAAGGGCTGCTAACGACTTGGTTCCAGATGAAACAGGATAGCTTCAGGGGTCCAGGCCTTTCATTTTTCTGCTTGGGAAAAGAGGGCTGAAGCACAATGGTTTTATTCATATTGCATGCAGTTACCAATAATTCATTCATTCATTATCTGTAAGCGCTTATCCAATTCAGGGTCACGGTGGGTCCAGAGCCTATCTAGAATCATTGGGCGCAAGGCGGGGAATACACCCTGGAGGGGGCGCCAGTCCTTCACGGGGCAACACAGACACACACACACACATACATACCTACCTACGGACACTTTAGAGTCACCAATCCACCTACCAACGTGTGTTTTTGGACTGTGGGAGGAAACCGGAGCACCCGGAGGAAACCCACGCAGACACAGGGAGAACACACCAACTCCTCACAGACAGTCACCCAGAGCTGGAATCGAACCCACAACCTCCAGGTCCTGCGCCGCCCTGTTACCACTAATGTAATAAAAAAAGCAAGCGTATCAATTGTAACTGTGGCATTAAGTTGAACATATTGGGTTTTTTTATATCATCAGTCTGTGTTTATTCTTATCCTTGAATGACTCAAGAAAACCTTTAATTTCATACATATTACAATCAATTTTCAAACACATCTTATATCCTTTCTTCTTTTCTTCTATTCTTTTCTCTTTTATATATATATAATATATATATAGTCTTTTTCATATTTACAATTTGTATTCCTCTTTTTGGATGAAGAAATAAAGCAAATAGCTTCCATTATGAACAGTGTTTTATACTAAAGGGCCAAACTTGTACATTTTAAAAGTGCTTGAAAAACTGAACGAATACCACCACTCTCCAACAACTGGCGTGAACGAGGACATTTTCTTTCCGACGTTTCAATCGGTTTGTAACATGACGTCTTATAACCAGAAGCTGAACATCCTTACGTAAAAACCATTGTCCCTTTAAAAAGCCTAAAATCTGCCAAAGGCCACTTGTTGTTTTCTCGATTCCATTCGTTTGATTTCATTAAAATGGGAATTGAATATTTGCAGACAGAGTGGTATGATGTCAAATATATCATCCTAGTAAAACTTGCCAAGTCAGAATCTTTCACAATAACAGGAAGTGGACATCCTGTATAGAGATAAAATCCTCAGCCCGTTAACAGAAAATTACAAATCTAATGCCACGATGCAGGATTACGAATCCTAATATTTCACCATAGTCAATTTTACTCTCAATATATTTGAATTTATATATTTGCATTACTTACATCATGACTCATGTTTCCTGTTATTATGACTAGTATGTTTCTCTACAATGATATGATTTCACAGCAAACTGCTCTGAAATAAATAAAATAAAATATGCCAAAACTTTGAAAAATCTGGGGAATTTCCCATTTTTTCGCTCTGCTCTTTCTTGACTGTGACTTAGGCTCTTGTCAGCGTATTACTATAAGAGAATTTCCACAATAAGACAATTTGTGATGATGCTGTACAGTTAATGACATGTAGGCACCTGTCTATCTATGGTCATATCCAAAGAACATTGCCCAATGGCTGAGCACGTATTGCACGTAAATCAACTACGGGATATTTTTAACTTCATGATGAGCACATTGTCATCAGGGACAATGTCTACTGTGTTTCAAAAATTGCCAAGGAACTTCATGTGGTCACTTTTACTTGACTCACAGTAACGACACATTCTGTGACACACACGACAAACAGTGGTCCGACTGTTACCGGAGGACATGACTGATTGTCACTGAAAAACAGGATGATGACCCCACGAGCACATCATCAAATTCGATTAAAGAATCCAAATTCCAGCACATGGACCGTTACTTCCAGACAACATTTACAATTACTGACACAAAGGAAACCTGAACCAGCTCTGCAATCTCTGCCCCCTGAGTGGCAGTAAACCTCAAAGTTCGTCTTACCCGGCCAATAATGCGGATTCTGACTCACGAAGCCCAGAATATCTGAGTGCACATCATTCATTTCTAAGATTCATTTGGCACCTGCATTTTCTTTTTTGGGCTTCACACCTGCCGAGCAGTCACATAAGTCCAGCTGCATGTCCAACATTTGGCTTTCTCCTCCATTTTTCAAACACTGAGTGCCTACCTTAAGCAGGAGGGGGGCTCGTCTTTAGCTAGATGACCAAAGCCCATAAATCACGCCAGGCTGCAGCAGCCATGCTTTTATGACACTGCATTATGAATGTACAGTAAGTTGCTAAAATTTGTGCTGCCACTGCAATATTGTGGCTTTGTTTTCTGGAGCTGTGCTTTTTTTAGTGTCCTCCGCTGATCCTGAACATGATGGAAGCGTGTTGTGTGTGGTCTTGGATTTGTACATTCTCAGTGCTGGGATAGTCAGTAGCAAGAATTTAAAGGGGAGGGGGGCAGGGTAGGTTGGGCAGGCAGGGGGCAATCAAGCGTCTTGTGCTCTGAAAGTGTAAAGGCACTGTCCTGTCACATAATGTCAACAAAGAATTCACAAGGATTGCCCATAGCATGTTGAAAAGACTGGCGGCTGGCGGTGAGTTCTGGAGGTACGTTTCCTAAGTCACGGACAGGGGGTGCTCCAGGGGGGCCAGACTGGCTCGCCGGGGCCTTGGGGGCCATACGGGCCAGGCAGTACGGAGGGGGCAGGCCCGGGGGTCCGTAGGAGGAGGCGTGGCTCCTCTCGCTGTGGGCACAGGACACGTGAAGAGGTTGGACAAAGGGAGAGTGGCTGTATGAGAACGAGGCCTGGCTGTGCTGGGACTGGGCATGGCTCCGGTGAGACAGTGCATGGCCATGGCTGGAACAGGAGTGTGTATGGCTGTGATGGCTCAGGTGGCTGGGAGCTCTCGGCCCCTGATGCCCCGCCCAATTGCCCAGCTCTGATTCGCAGCATGTAGACTTGTGGTCCTTCTCTCGAGGGGAGGGCCTGCGTCCTTTCCCTGCACTCGGGTTGGAGCCACTACTTCTGCTGCCTGGAGACAGGAAAAGGGGAAAAGTTTTAAAGGTTTGAAAGAGTGGAAATCATTTCTCCAACCTGAGACACCAACACAGCAGCTCTGACCGGCATGGCATGATTCAGATTGGTACCGTTTATTGTGGGATTGTTTTTTATATATATATATACGGCTCTTCAGTAACAAAACTGATAGAAACCTACATAAACATCTAAAAGGGCACATTCCAGCTGGTACAGTCATATCCTCCTGTTTTATAACAACTGCTGCTTTTGGGAGTAAGCCATTCTAAATATTTATACAGGTTTATGTCAGCTGTAATGACAGGCTTGTGTTGATGGAATCTTATGGGAAAAAAAGGTTTTTCTTCTCTTTTAAATCGTTTAACACATGAATATTCCATAAATGAAAGTGGTCTTGGTCTGATCAACTGTCATGCACACCATGAATGGCACCACGATGAAGGTAGAACACAGCAGCACACATGCCCACAGAGCGCAAAGAGAACACATGAGCACAACCACCAGTCACAGAGGCTGATGAGCCATTCAGACATGGCACAGTGACCAACTGGATATGAAAGAATGAAGAGGGAAGGGACGGGGGGGTAGAGAAAGAACAGAATTCAGAATGCAGGGTTGAGGGTGCGTGGTAGGCTTACCATGTCCCCCCCCCCAAAGTCCTGGGAGCAATCCTCCATCAGTCTACCATTGCCCAGCAGAAACAAAGGGAATAACACAGTTACCATATACAGCCCTGCCAAGCAACCAACCATCTAGTGTCATGGGGTTAGACCTGATCTTATAACAAGAACATTTGATGAAAAACATGAGAAATTATGGGATAGTTTAGTGTCTGAGCAAAAACTGAAATTTAAGGAGCTCACAATAAAGCAGCAGGACTTGCCAAAAAATTTAACCTGGCCGTATCTCATGGTGGTTTCTTATTGCACACTTGAAATGAATGAAAGTAAGGGGCCAGATGTTGCATAAGAGGGCTCGGATCTGGATGGATGGAGTGAAGGAACAGCATTGCTCTCCTCCCTCAACCCACTGCCGGAAAGCCCTTGAGCAATGTTATTATTAATTTTGAATTCAGGTTCATCCAAATCCAAAATGAATCAAACTCCCTGATATGATTCACAGCAGGTGTGAGATATTTTTGAACATATTCTTAGTAATATTGCTTATAAATCACATTAACATATTTCACCATAATTTATTTCAGTTTCACAGTAATGAGATCACATCTGGTCCCCATGAGACTAGCAGCCATGAAGGCATGAGCCCACTGCATTTCCACCACTCACACTCACCCTATACATCCAAGGCCAAATTTTCTGTACTTCAAATCCTTAAATGCTAAGAAACACACACACACACACACACACATGTATAACACTTCATACAAAAGTATAACAATCTGTTGGATTATCACTATGTGTCAAACCAGTGAACACTCATTGTTTTGCATTCCGCCATCCTCACCCTCCATGCTGGCAAAGTGCATGTTCACACTGGTGATGTGAACCTGGAAATTCCAAATGCAATTTAAAACAACAGGTGTGCTAGAAACTGGGCGTACCACATATATGGAATGTCCAAGTGTATACAGCGACAAAGTTGAACCCCTGAAACTGGATGATCATAAAAAGAGCAGGTGACTGCCAGGCATATCCAAACTCATAGGAATGCTATTTGTACTGTACAGTCAAATATCAGGTGCACATGTTGCAACAGGACAGATTACTCGATTACACTTAAACACTGAAAACAAAAATGAGTAAACCTCAGTTCCAGCTAAAGTCTTTTTTTTAAGATTGATTCACAATTCTTAGAACCTTACAAATGTCAGCCCTAATATGAATAAATAATAAGAGAGTTACACTGTCGTTTTAAGTGCTTTTATGTAAAGTATGGTATGAAATCACAGTGTTTCTTTAGAGGGAACACCTTATATCTCACAATACAATACACCACATGGTCAGCCTGCATACTTCTGGAGGAGTATTCGAGTATTTTGGTTGTTTCTGGCAGCAGTACATCAAAGTTTGGGTACTTGTAGAAAAGATTAACATTTATATCTCAAAATAAATACTTGATAAGATAACACCTGAACACCGGTATTTGAATAGGAGAGTTTGGGTGGCTGTTAGTTGGTAGTGTTGGTGGGGGCAACATGGGGCGCCGTCCCATGGTCAATATGGTTCCCAGTGCACGTGTGCAGGGACAGGAATACTGTACTGAAGAAATGTCTCAGAGGTCATAAAAGATCCCTGGGTACATTCTCAAAATGATTACGGATGTTACTCTGATGTTTGGCTTAATCTACCACTTTGGCCACTTTTGGCTTCTTAATAACCCTCATCTTTAAAAACCTGCCTCCAATTTTCTCTGTTGTCTCCTTTACCTGAGTGAGTGTGTGGACATAAACGATTACTTGGACACGCTGACTCAGAATACAGAAAAAGGTCAATATTCTGCAAGGTTACTGCCAGATTCCAAGTCGATACTTTGACATAAAGCTTCCAGAAAGCAGATAGAGAAGGGGAAACAGATTTTTCTGTTCTGCCTGGCAGGAACCGGCATTTATCAGATCACATCAATAGTATGTTTGTGCTCACACTGTGGGCCATTGGAAGGAAAACTGTCTTGAAACCAGTTTATTATCATGTTAGCATAATGAAAGCAAAAGTCCCTCACTCCTGATTTCCCTCGTGGTAGGACATCTGCCTAATATTACTCCCCTTTAACTTTCGTTTTACCTGAAAAACTCTGATACAAATACTCTCTCACCTTCACTCTGCTGGCTGCCAGCACTGCCACTGTGGAAGCTGTGGCAAGGGTCAGAATATCCAGGGGGGAAGCTGGAAGGGGGGTTGGGGTAACCTGGATAGGGGTACGGCTGGCCTCCAAGGGGCCAGGGGTTGGTTCCTGCTGGAGGGAGAGGGGCTAATGTGTCCTGTTCAGAGCCACCACCACTAGACCCTTCATTGAGGTTCAGAGATGCCATGTCTGGAAGGGAAAAGACAATACAACTCTGTTAATGTAAATATTATTGTTTCAAATAAAGGTTTCTAACTGACAGAAGACAAAATGAATCATGAAGACTAGTTACAATATAACAACGATTTAATGATGCTAATGTGGCTAAGAGTTAAAAGCATGTGTGAAGTACTTTGGCACAAGTCTCCAAACGTGTAGTAACACTGCTCTGAAAAGGTGATCTTATTGACAGTGTGTCTTAGGTAGCCATGTTTCAGCAAACTGCTGGCATATTTCCTGGCATCACGCCGGTCTTTAAAGCCCTCTACTCGTGAGTACAGCCAGTCTACCACATCAGCACCTAAAACAAACCACACATACACACCAAGGGTTATATCTCAACAAAAAACTCACTTTTCTGTCCAGTGCAAATGTAAAAATGTCAGTTATACAGCTACAATAAAACAGAGTGAAACTTCTCCATCTAGTGGCTATTAAATTAAATGTATGATCAGAGATATTGGGATACAATTGGCAAAATAATTCCAAAGAGAGTGTAATTACTTTAATGTCTCACCAAAACCTGTGTTACACAACTCACCAATGACAGCATTGGCTATGGTAATCTTAAGCCACATCCGGTCTCTAATCTCCAGACCTGAGTCAGGTAACTGCATCACTTTCACAAGGGTGGCCATGTCTGTCTTAGTGGCTGAAAGAGGCAAGTCTTCACATTCTGCAAAAGTAGAGCAAAGTCATGTAAAAACCTATAAAAAATTAGCTGTGCTTTAATAAAATCTAAATATAGGACAAATACCAGTAAAGAGGATTTCCACAGCTTTTTTATAATTTAGGGTGGTTTCATGTGAAACTGCATGTTAAGAGAAATGATGATTTACAGTAACTGTGTACAGATTTATTTACAGTGAAGATGACCGAAACCAGTCAGTACAACAGCACAAATGTAGCAGTATTAATGGATTTCCTTAACCAATAGTGAACATGTCTCCTGTGTTTTTTATGCGTAATGATAGTAGTGGTTAAACTGTTAAAAACAAGTGATAATAATAAGATGAGTTTCTTTTGGGTGTTGTATCTTAAAATCTTATTTTAAATTAAAATAAATTTAGATCAAACCTCTAAGAATTGTAAAACTCTTATGCAGCATTTAATCACTGTCAAAAAATGGTAACATTAAATTAACAAAAATATTATTTGTATTCAATACACCCAAATGTAGCAGGTTATATTTAACAAAAATATATTTTTAAGATTTTTGTTTGGTCCATGGGGCGGCACAGTGGTGCAGCAGGTAGTGTCGCAGTCACACAGCTCCAGGGGCCTGGAGGTTGTGGGTTCGATTCCCTCTCCGGGTGACTGGCTGTGAGGAGTTGGTGTGTTCTCCCCGTGTCCGCGTGGGTTTCCTCCGGGTGCTCCGGTTTCCTCCCACAGTCCAAAAACACACGATGCAGGTGGATTGGTGACTCAAGTGTCCGTAGGTGTGAGTGAATGTGTGTGTGTGTTGCCCTGTGAAGGACTGGCGCCCCCTCCAGGGTGTATTCCCGCCTTGCGCCCAATGATTCCAGGTAGGCTCTGGACCCACCGCGACCCTGAACTGGATAAGCGGTTACAGATAATGAATGAATGAATGTTTGGTCCATACATCTCCAAGGTTTCACAAAATATAGCGTAATATAATGATATAAAATATAATTAAATTTAAAATATATAGTAAGTCTTGGTTACCGTAGTGTGGAAATGTTCCAGTTAGTGCTGTAGTGTGAGAGATCCAAGCAGCAGGGTCAATGGGTCGTACAGGTTCCGCTGAAAACCACACGAGTAAAGACCATTAAAGTAGTTGCCTTCTATTCAGTTGAGTGTTTGAATCCCTGCTCAAGTAAGCACACCATGCTATGCCTATAGGAGTAACGTGATTTGAAGTCTTTCTGGATATAAATGTCTACAAAATATCATGAGTGTAATTGGAACAACTGATAACAACATGGTGACCATAACAGTGCTGTAAATGCACAAGGGAATTATATGAAATACCTCTAGGGATTGTGAAGTAACTTCGAGGAGAGGGGTCCCAACACTTAGCCACAGTAAGACTTATCGGCCTGTAAAAGAACAATGGCCAGTATCATTACTGACGTGCGTTCAGAGTGGTCTAGTGTATGAACACAAATGTTTATATGCAGAAACTCTGCGTACCCAGGTTTAGACACAATTTCCCGGAGAATCCTCACTGCATCGTCATTGCTCATGTTCTCGAAGTTCACGTCATTCACCTGTAAGAGCAGTACTCTTTATATTACATTTGATAATGTCCAAAAGTGCAACACTAACATTTTAAAGTCTTCTATAATCGGTCTTATTTAATATTGAAATAATTCATTACACTTTAAAATGTCTTAATTTTTTTTTTTTTTTTGGGTTGATCCTCATGTTCCAAGCAAGGTCGAGATGGTGGTGCAGCAGGTAGTGTCTCAGTCACACAGCTCCAGGGACCTGGAGGTTGTGGGTTTGAGTCCCGCTCAAGCTGACTGTCTGTGAGGAGTGTGGTGTGTTCTCCCTCTGTCTGCGTGGGTTTCCTCCGGGTGACTGTCTGTGAGGAATGTGGTGTGTTCTCCCTGTGTCTGCGTGGGTTTCCTCCAGCTGACTGTCTGTGAGGAGTTTGGTGTGTTCTCCCTGTGTCTGCGTGGGTTTCCTCCGGCTGACTGTCTGTGAGGAGTGTGGCGTGTTCTCCCTATGTCTGCGTGGGTTTCCTCCGGGTGACTGTCTGTGAGTAATGTGGTGTGTTCTCCCTGTGTCTGCGTGGGTTTCCTCCAGCTGACTGTCTGTGAGGAGTTTGGTGTGTTCTCCCTGTGTCTGCATGGGTTTCCTCCAGGTGACTGTCTGTGAGGAGTGTGGTGTGTTCTCCCTGTGTCTGCGTGGGTTTCTTCCGGGTGACTGTCTGTGAGGAGTGTGGTGTGTTCTCCCTGTGTCTGTGTCGGTTTCCTCCGAGTGACTGTCTGTGAGGAGTGTGGTGTGTTCTCCCTGTGTCTGCGTGGGTTTCCTCCGGGTGACTGTCTGTGAGGAGTGTGGTGTGTTCTCCCTGTGTCTGCGTGGGTTTCTTCCGGGTGACTGTCTGTGAGGAGTGTGGTGTGTTCTCCCTGTGTCTGTGTCGGTTTCCTCCGAGTGACTGTCTGTGAGGAGTGTGGTGTGTTCTCCCTGTGTCTGCGTGGGTTTCCTCCGAGTGACTGTCTGTGAGGAGTGTGGTGTGTTCTCCCTGTGTCTGCGTGGGTTTCCTCCGGGTGACTGTCTGTGAGGAATGTGGTGTGTTCTCCCTGTGTCTGCGTGGGTTTCCTCCAGCTGACTGTCTGTGAGGAGTTTGGCGTGTTCTCCCTGTGACCGTGTGGGTTTCCTTCAGGTGAGTGTCTGTGAGGAGTGTGGTGTGTTCTCCCTGTGTCTGCGTGGGTTTCCTCCGAGTGACTGTCTGTGAGGAGTGTGGTGTGTTCTCCCTGTGTCTGCGTGGGTTTCCTCCGCGTGCTCCGGTTTCCTCCCACAATCCAAAAACACACGTTGGTAGGTGGATTGGCTACCCATAAGTCTCTGTAGGTATGAATGTGTGTGTGTGTCGCCCTGTGAAGGAATGACGCCCACTCCAAGGTGTGTTCCTGCCTTGTGCCCAATGATTCCAGGTCGGCTCCTGACCCACCGTGACCCTGAACTTGATAAACGGTTACAGATAATGAATGAATGATCCAAGCAACTTCAAACACATTCAGGGACAATGAGGGCTGGGTTCTAGGTTGGCCAGCCCTTTGCTCTGTGAACACTAGCAGCATATTTACTTATTTAGGTATATATTTTTTGTTGATATCTTTTTATTTAATTTATATGTTTTTTCAGACATGTGCTATGTTGTAATTTCATAATATTCCACACTAGACCCGGCAACGGGTGCAAAATTAGGTGAAAATCTCCTGTGTCAGGAAGGAAAAGGAGACGCTGCAAAATAAGCCCACATCACGAGGCCAGGGGAAGTTCACATACTCACACAGCCACATCATGTGAAGAGTCATTTCAGTTCAACAATATGAACTGCTCTCTTTTTGACGTTAGAGGTTGTAGGTGGCTGCCGTATGTTAGAAGGCAGTGCTCTTCATGCCCACCTTCCTACTTCTCTTTTCAATAAATGCAACTACAACTGAGAAACAGAACTGAGAAGACGTCCTAAAATAAGGTTCTTAAACTATTAAATATTGAAATAAATATCTTGGAAATAATGTCCTCTGCCACCACAAATCATTTTAGAGTTTAGAGTACTGGTTTGTTTGTAGAAGAGTTTGACTACTGGTATGTGAATTAAAAACAAAGTCACCACAAAGTAGCAAATCATATACAAGAAGAATATTAAATAATATAGCAATATAAATAATTGCTGCTTTATAATGCGAAGAAAAACTATAAGTGAAAATGGCTGCTTGAGTATGTTGTGCACGTTTTTCTGAACAGTGGAATTGTACCTGCAACAGCATGTCTCCAGGTTCAATTCGACCATCGGCTGCCACAGCTCCTCCTTTCATGATAGAGCCGATATAGATGCCTCCATCTCCCCGGTCATTACTCTGTCCCACGATGCTAATGCCCAGGAAGTTATACTTCTCTGTGATAGAGAGAGATTTAAAAGGCTTTAGAGTCAAGTAAAGATAAAAAACTATTGTTTGTTCAAAGCATTTCTTTTCCATATAGATATAGCCTAAGGCTGTAATATGCAAATACAGCTTTTTCTACCGATTAGTCTATCTCCCCTGATCACACACAGTGCCATCATAATCATGTGCTTCCCCTGAGTGATGTGAGGCCGACACATTTCTTCTTTTCAAACTGCTGCTAATGCAATGCCACTGAAAATACCACTAAACAGAGGAGAAAGCAAATTTCTCAAATCAGTCAGATCAGATGACAGATTCCCCTAATAGCTTGTACAGTGGGGAAATGGGGGAGAGTGAGCTATCGTATCCTGTTGTGCTCTTTGTGACTACCAGCATCAGAAGGCTGACGCATCACTGAGGAGCAGATCTGTGATCCCCTGATGACAAGACCAACATTAAGGCCCTGTTCACGACTGGCATTTAAATGCGCCTCCTGTTACCACGTGTGATTAGTTTTCTCACACCATTCTCGCCGGAGGAGGAGCATGAATAGTTTACTGGTAAAACCCTGGCTGGGGCAGTGTCACGGCTGATGTGGGATGTGTGGGTCTTAGACTGACACCAAAAGGTAGCCCCAGACAATTCGCTTTAAAATTATTATATTAATCATGAGAACAGTTTTGATGCAGACTTCATAACATTTTTGATTGTATGATAAATGATTAACACATTTCAGGAGGTGATTTACGCACCATTACTGTGTATAAAGTATCCAGACTCACCAGTTCCAGTTAAACCTCATATAACTAAAGACATTACTAAATGCACAGTGATACAAAGCATATAAGAAGCCTTAATTAAAAATACAATGTCCACATAAGAGAAGGGGAAAATCTGAGTGAAGGAGTAGGAAGAGGAAACATTCGTACCCATATTGAGAGTGACTGTGATAATGTTGAGACTCATAGTGGAGTCTGTTATGCTGCTGAAGGAGGACGACTGCCAGGAGAAAACACAGATATCACACTGTTATGCCTCTCATAGGCCATATGTCTTCTGTTGTTGTTTTTATTTTTTAACTCTTACTCTAATTAAGAAACCTACCCTGTCCATTTTGGCCACTTTCTGTCTCCGTCGCCTTCTTTTATGCCTGCGCATGAGCTGAGAAGAAGAGCTCTGCCCTGTAGAGCTGCTGAGTCTGTAGGGGAAAGGGAAATCGACACAAAACTCAAAAAAACTTTGTTTATTATTGAAATGTTTATGAAATGTTTGATTATAGGGAATTATTAATAAACATTAGCAGCTAAAATATTACATAGATATTTTCAAACAAATATATTGTATGAAGGGGTGGCACGGTGGTGCAGCAGGTGGTGTCGCAGTCACACAGCTCCAGGGACCTGGAAGTTGTGGGTTCGATTCCTGCTCCAGGTGACTGGTTGGTGTGTTCTCCCTGTGTCTGCGTGGGTTTCCTCCGGGTGCTCCGGTTTCCTCCCACAGTCCAGAAGCACACGTTAGTAGGTGGATAGGTGACTCAAAAGTGTCCGTAGGTGTGAGTGAATGTGTGAGTGTGTGTGTGTCTGTGTTGCCCTGTGAAGGACTGGCGCCCCCTCCAGGGTGTGTTCCCGCCTATAGCCCTAGTACTTTGGTAGTTCACACTAGTTTGTTCACTTTAACAATCACTGTATAATGCTTTGTGAAATGCAAGAAGTGTCTAACCTGCTGGCATCCTCATCTTCCTCACTGTCAATGAATGAGCTGGACTCCAGCTCACTGCTCATCATGGAGGTGCTGTCATACCCCATGGCAGAGTCTCGAGTAATTCTCTCAGCCTTTGAGTGTCCATTTACCCGGGGAACTGTGAAGGGCACACAGCATTTCGTGAACGACCAGATACCAGACACAAACCACAGTCCAATGTTTGCATAGTTTAAGGCTTAATACTGCAGCACAAATAAAAAATAATAATTTAGTTCTGTGAAACACCAGGGACAAGCATCGCAGGACAGGCACCTCTTTAAAGAGGAAAAACCTTTGGATGTTTAAAGAAAAGCTTTATAATCAGTTTAAATAACTCTTATTGTTTTTTATTTATCAAATATATCTGTAGATGGAGCAATTCCATTAAGTGATTAACTGCAAAAGAGTTTTAAAAAAAAACATAAGATCACCCATATACTCTGTGTCCTATATCCATCTCCATTCTTAAGTGAACCACTACAATTAAAACTTTGCATACATACAGAGACAGGACCGTGGCTGTGTTTCAGGGTAACATCGGACACGGTGGAAAGGTCTGACCATTCCCTGAGGACGCTGCAATCGACCAAAACACTCCAGCATTGCAGGGGTAGACATTACGTCTCTGGGTTTTCTTTGGAGGGCTTGCAAAATCACCCCAAAACAAACACAAGGCAAAGGCAAGGGCAAATGTGCTGAGACTGTATCCTACAGAACTAATCACTGTTCATTTCAGTCTGTCACACACTACTGTTAAAACGTCAGCCGCACAAAGGAAACATTCTGTCCGATGGTGTGTGTGTGGGCTGTCCGGACAATCTTATCACCCCAGTGAAGAGATGGTGGCTTGAAGCCTGTAAACACAGCAGCAATACCCTTTCATAGGTCTGTCAGCACATTCATAGAGTATGAATGAAAGCAATGGCCACTTCTCCCTGCAATGTCTTTGTTAGACAGAGCTCCTGGAAACTCCTTTCATTCTCACTGCCCTTTCTCCCTGAGCAGCTGCCTTTTACTGTGCTCTGAGCAGTGGGCTCCACTTCTTATCTTGTGTAGCTAAGGAAAAGAAGAGACAAATTTGCTGAAAGCAGACGCAATCCTGTTATACACTATCCTATGCACAGGTGATGACAACATCTGGCCTCAGCACCAGGCTCTCGGAGCTGTAAGCCTGATCTTATCAAACGTGTGCAAATGTACAGTCATTGTATTTCGAGCTATAATCAAAAAACATGGTGGAGCAATGTAGGAAAGTAGATTGTCGGTACAAAACAAGTTGGTATACACAACATCTGCATCACTATGCTTATTACAGCTGGAATATTACTATTTGGATTAGACTAAGGATTAAATTTCTATATAAATCACAGTGTAAACCTAGGTACCAAAAATAAAATCTTACTTCACACTGCAGAGTATTGTAGAAGGTATTTAACTAGCAGCAAATAACTACCTCAGTTTCATTTGCACATTATAAGGTTTGCTAAAATAACATGTTTTGACCCAAATTCCCAAATCCCAAAAGTGGGAATTCAGTAGAATTCTTAAACAGGGCTAAAGTCTTAGGGCTTAGCTTAATATATAATATATTAGAAATCTTGTAATGTCTTTTTACAACAATTAAAACAAGTTAAAAATAAATGAATTGAAAAGCAGCACTGTTACAAAAGTCTTTCAGCCCTTTTCCCCGTTTTGTCATTTCTGAATAAAGCTGAGTCTTACCTGTAGAGCTGGAGTGTCTGCATGTGCACAGCCCTCTCTCTTTTTGATTCTAGCAATCATTCTCTCTCTCTCTCTCTCTCTCTCCATCTCTCCCCTCTCTCTCTCTCCTCTCTCTTTCTCCCTCTCCCTCTCTCTCTCTCTCTCTCTCTCTCTCTCTCTCTCTCTCTCTCTCTCTCTCTCTCTCTCTCTCTCTCTCTCTCTCTCTCTCTCTCTCTCTCTCTCTCTCTCTCTCTCTCTCTCTAAAGACCTCTAACGAAAAGTGACAAAACATTATTCAACCAAACCCTCCCCCATGTTCACAACTCAATAATTTCCACAGGTCCACAGGACATTATACTAGGACTGCTCCAGGTGTCCCAATAGGTAGTTGTTGTCCCTCCACCCACAGCAGCTTCTACTTTTCTGGAAACGCTTTACAGCAGATGCTGGCATTAGGCATGGTGACTCTAAGCACATATATAAATAATTATAATTCATTTCATTCATTCATTATCTGTAAGCGCTTATCCAGTTCAGGGTCGCGGTGGGTCCAGAGCCTACCTGCAATCATTGGACGCAAGGCTAAATAATTATGATTCTACCCAAAAAGCCCAGGGAAGGCTGACCTGATCTATCAGATCTATCAAAACATAGAGAACACAAAAACAACTTTCCAGTCTGGATACTTCCACTGTTGTTCTGTGTAAACATTCAGTTGACAAAATTATGTCCCATCTCAACTTACAAGCTTAAGTGGTTACCTCAGACTGATATGTGATCTGACATACTTGAAAATAAAAAAGCAAGCCCACATTTTACAACAATTATCCTGTCAAGGCAGAGCAGTAAAACAATATATTCAGCCTGTCATTCTGGAAAACGATCTCTTCTCTCTTTCTCAGTCGTGCTTCCCATTGGTCCCCAAAGGGTTGACGAGGTGAGTATGATTCTTTCGCGCTGATGTTTCAGTAACGTTAACTAATGAGTGCTCAAGGCATGAAAACAGACACCCACTCCTACATTCCCCCTGCCCCTGGGCTTCACACCTGTCCAGTAAAGCACTAACCAGCTATACATTATTCATATTCATTCATTCATCACTCCCTCATACACACTCACACACACACACTTGCAAAAATCTTTTCAAGTGTAATCATTTTGTTAAATTATATTTGTCAGTAAAGAGTTTGAATTATCTTTTCGTATTGTAATTAATACAAAAAAATGCACTTAATAAGATATTTGCAATGCATTTAGAACAAGTAAATCACCTCCAACAGTTAGATATTGTTCGCTGCACGTGTTCTTTGTGAGAATACCTTCTTTTAGTTAATATAAAACAAATAAATGCTGGAATCAGAGCCCAATAAGAAAGGGATAACACAGACAAAGTAGTGGAGTTTTGGCAGGACATGACTATGACTATTTCTGAACATGGACAAAAGCACAGGGACCTGACCTGACACATATCTTGAGTGTTCTACATCCAAACACTCTAGGGAATCTGCTTAGCTCACAAAGATACAAACGCAACCTGGTCGTGTATTTGTCCACAAGGACACCAGTTTTAACCCATCCACCTTTCATCCAATATGTTCTTTCACAGTAAGCTTTATATATATAACAATAACACAACCAAAAACACACGTTGGTAGGTTGATTGGCGACTCAAAAGTGATCGTAGGTGTGAGTGTGTGAGTGAATGTGTGTGTTGCTCTGTGAAGGACTGGCGCCCCCTCCAGGGTATATTCCCGCCTTGCGCCCAATGATTCCAGGTAGGCTCTGGACACACCGTGACCCTGAATTGGATAAGCGCTTACAGATAATGAATGGAAGGATGGATGGATTATTATATTATTATTAAAGGGTGGTAGAAGCCTTCATTGATGGCAAGCTTTCTAATATTCCCCATCCCCCATAGATCATATTTATAACCTTGAAATGAACACTCACGCTTTCCCAGCTAGACATGTTTTCCTTTCCTTTTTGCCAAATATCTCTCTCTCTTTCACACACACAAACACACACACAAGCACACAGACGCACATACCACCTCCATCATTATCTGCTGCTGCTAATGAAGCCACTCTAAAAAAGATATCTCACTAATGACCTTCCTACAGCAGAAGGAATAGGAAGAAAGATGAAAAAATGATTACAGTTTTTACGGCACTGCTCTCACAGCTCTGACTGTCAAAGTTAATTTAAACAAACTCAGCTGCTGGACACGGTAAGAAGAAACACAAGAACGTCTCATTTGTAGACATTCAAGACACAGGTGGAAAATGGTTTTGCTGCAAAAACAAACATGTCTTGCATTGTTTCACATGAAAAGAGTTCCTAAATAGCCAGGACATTCTTTACTGCTGAGAGAACTTTCTCTCACCGCTGAGGAATACGCTTTCATCTTTTCCAGTGACCTCTCTCTAAACTGAGCTCACCATGTGCTCCGTCAGGAAAACAAACATTCCATAATTTATTAAACTGAAAACAAATACACCACTACAGCAAACAACCACGGAATCCTAATTTAAGAAAAAAAAAAAGCTCATCTTGCCTTGGTTTTCCTGTAATCTCATTGGATAGATGCAACTAGAAAGGGCTTGTAGAGTAGAACAGAGAGCTTCAGCGGTGAAACATATTTATGAAATAAGAGAAAGCTTCTCACATAGAAGGCACTCTAAGTTACATGACCAGGTGCTATTTTGACTGGCAGCTCTCTGACCTTTGACCTCTATTAGCAGCAACTCTGCTTGCTTTGTTGATTCTGGAGTCTTGTTCAGTGTAAGTGTGTAAGTGTCAAGTGGAAATACAATCCTAGCTTTATATAATACAACTACAAATGTATACAAACATACAACAACAAACAAAAACTGGGAATTACTAGTGTTCCAACTGATGTGTGAAAAATAGTTTGCACTGGGCACTGTGACACCATGAAGTATAGTATAAACGTTAATGGGCTTCCTTAATTGGATACATATAGATTATATATTTTAGGCTGAAAATGAACAACAATTGTTGCTGAAGTGGAAAGCACACTAGGTTATATGTCCAAGTGCTATTAAATCTGGCAGCTCTCTGACCATCAGCTCCACTAGCAGCCGGTCTCATTCTCTGTTGAGTTTGAAGTCTAGTTCTGGAACCGGTCACTTTCAACAGGAAAAAATACAACACTATATTCTACAATAATTGTCCCTTTAAAAACATGGCTGTCCTTGATGCTTCTTCCTTGAATGTTTATGAGCTGTGTGTTATCTATAGAACTCTTCTGGGTGATATACAATATGTGGAACATTGTGTATGGCTGGGGTTTTTACAGTCACTTACACTTACTGTCCCGTGCCCTGCGGGCCCTCTCCCTCTCTCTGCGTTGGCTCAGGAGAGACTCTGTTCCTGTTTCTGTATCCAGACCATCCCGGCTGCTCACCGCATTGGCACTATGGTGAACATACACATACACACAGACACACACACACACACACGGATGTCTCAGTGAAACCACATCAATACCACCACAAATGTGCCTTGTCACAATGCATATCTACCATGGGAAACTGCCCACGTTGTATGACATGTCACAGTCAGCTGCAGTAGTTTTTACAGTTAACCCCTTAAAGTACAGGCTCGTGATTCTTAGTGAAGATACCACTGAAACTGCACACCCTTAAAGCTGCTGTATAAAACACAACCATTACTATCAGTCATATTTTAATTGCTTCAGAGACTTCAGTAAGGCAACAACTGAATTATAAAAGTAGGAAATTAGTAATTATTAGTTAATTTACATTAATAGTAATATATAATTTATACACATTACCCCTGCTTGTGGTCAGTAATCTGCTGTCACCATCAAAACACAATAAAGTGCTATTTTAATTATTGATTATCATTACTACCAAGAAAATTCCATATAGGGTCATTTCTGTTTTTAAAACAGTGGCACTGCAGCACTGTAGCTGGGCTGTGAGACATGACAAAAGGATCAGAAGGGCTGCTGTACAGCATGAAAGGTGTGTGTGTGTGTGTGTGTGTAACAGTGTGTGTTTGAGGATGTGCCGTGGGGCTGGTTATTCTATCAGAGCGGGAGGAATGCTTTTGCTTAAGGCAGACAAGAAACCTGAAGCTGGTGAGAACTCCATCCCTGAGTCTCTGCAAAAACTCAGGGTCTGAAACACAGAAACTCAATCAAGTGGTCAAAGGTCATCAAAGTCATTAAAGGTCAGCAGCAGTGTTTTTCTGCGCAGAATTCAGAAACCATTTCTCAATTATGAAACAGCCACTAAGTGTAAGGTCATTATTTTAGGAGATGTGTCTGAAAAGGTCAGGTCCTCTTACAGGAGAAATGTCTGAGGACTGGATAAAACAACATTAATCTGCATTGTGACAGGGATTAAGAAAAGAAAAGCTCCAAAAGCTGAGTATCAGCAGAATTTAAAGCTTTTAATAATAATTACTACCAAAATCAAGCTTAACAAATGCTGTTTCTGTCCATTTTTCCACTTTAAGGAGACGTTCGACTGTATGGGTCTGAAATGATCCAGAGCTGTCAAAAAGCCATGAAAATGGAATAGACCGAAAACGAAGAAGAAGACCGGCAAATCAGACAAAGCACTGCTGTTTTTTGTCAGACCTAGCTGGCCATTGCAGAGCCCAGACCAATTTCTACGAATTTCTAAAATAACTATGCCTTCAGATTCCTCTGAAAATCACCCTGTAAAATACAGAAACGTACAGCCATTCTGAACTCCTTCTTTATCTTCCTGCCATGACTTTACCACAGTGAGACATGCTGAAGTCTCACCCTGCTGGATGGAAGTGGTCACATCACCCAATTATGGGTTATGGCTTTAGAACTCATGTGCACAAGGGAATTACTCTGTATAATGTTTGTGCTTCTACATACAAACATAACCCAATTAAATAATACAGATTTTGACTAAGTAATGACACTATACTGCACTATACAACCTTACTATTAACCCAGTGATCCTCGGTTTCTAATACAGCATAGAAATCAGATATTTTTTGAGCAGAATGAGGAGTATGATGTCTTTACAACATTAGCTTGAAGCATAATCCTGCCTGCTTACTTTAAAGCTCATTGTTCATAATGTGTATGCAGAGTATTCATGTTATTGTGCTCCCAAAGCTTCTGAGCTCTGTGAAGGCAGGGGGCAGCAGGGAGAGGGGGTGGAGGGGGAGGGCCAGGAGGCTTGATGCTGGGGAGATTAAGGCAGCTGTAGCACCCTGCTGAGTCCTCTGGGTAATAGAGATGGGTGCTTTTAATGTCCACTAATCCGGCTTAGTCACTCGGGGACAGCCAAACACCTATTCTCCTCATCCTTCCAAATTTATTCACCAGCACCAATGAATAATAGACACCAAAAAAAGGGAGCGAGCCAGAGATAACATTTGGTTATTTACTGATGCTTACTGTGGGGTTTTGTAATGGAAATTGGGGAGATTTACTGTGGGAGAAATGTACAACTGGGAATCCATGGAATTAAGCTCCAGGAAAATTGGCCAATAGCCTTTTGGAGCATCTACGAAAGAAAAAAAAAGTCATATGGAAAAAGGGAGGAGATCTTGGAATTAGCTATTACAAAGCACGCCGCTAGGTGGCAATGAATACTACAGGAAAGACTAGAGCACTCTAACTATGGCGCTGAGAAAGTCAGAGCACTAACTGGCCCATAGAGGGCGAAAATGAGCCAGAAAATTAAATCTCAGCTGAAAGAGACAGATTAGCTTTGTAATGTCCCCTGAAGCCCATCTTTCACATTTGTGTGGGTTTATTTATCAACAAGCCTCACCATTTATTTTTACATAACCATTTACAGATCTCTGTTTATTTCTTAGAATTAAACAGAGTGGTTTTGTAAGTGTGTTTACAAAGAAATGTCTGGTTTAAAATTAGGACTACACGTGTAACATGTTTAATATTCCTTTCTAAGCTTCAGAGCATTGTATGCTTTTTTATGTTAGCACCCATTACTACAATACTCTACATGCATTACATAATTGTGTTTTAAAACAACGTGGAATCCTCTCAAAAGAAAAAAGAGATCCACTTATGCACAACTCATGTAAAGGTTCATAAAAACAGACATGAAGTTGCCACTGCTGGTAGGAAAATAATAATAATAATAATAAAAATATTAGTGAATATAGTGGTTGGTGGGAGGAGTGAAATATATATATATTTTTTTGGATTCTTGAATTTGGAAGAGCTTGAATGGTAAAGAAATGTACAATTAGTTTTCATTGAACACACACACACACACTACTGCACAAGGGGCAGTGAACACAAACCCAGAGCAGCAGGCAGCAATCCCCAGCGCCAGGGGAGCAGCTGGGGGTTGGGTACCTTGCTCAAGGGCACCTCATCCGTGGAGGAGGGCAGCGCAGTTAATTCACTCCCGTCGCCATGGGAATAGAACCAGCAACCTTCCAAGCCCAAGTTAGCTTCTCTAACCATTAGACCAATCCCTGCTCAGCATCTGACCTCAGTCATGCTCTTGAGGCTGAAAGGCATCAAATTCTTAAAGAAATTTACTTGAAGAAGATTAAAAACTATCAGCAAACTGAGGGAAATAGAATTACCATTTAGTTCACAATTTTGTTGGATGAGCAATTGTCCACAAACTTGGCCATTTAGTCCTAATCAAACAAATAAGGGAAAATCTCTTTTGAATGAAACAGGCTCTTAACAGATTGCAAAAATTCAGTGCCACAGACACACACACACACACACACACACACACACTCATATAGAAATAAAATATATATCCACAGTCTTAGAGCAACACAATCTGAATTAACTTTGCACTTATTCAGCTATAAAGAGAATGCCTAATGCCTGTGTGTGGTGCTAAAATCAAAGGTTTATGCGGAGGCAAACAAGCTTCAATTCTTTGAACTAATGATGTAACGCTCAGCTCCGACTGACTATTGCTTTCTTCACAGCTAATGGAGAATGGCCCGAGAGCTGTGTCTAAACACAATGGGAAAATTTCACTGCTCTTATCACCCTGAAGATGTTTACATTACAGAGACTATTTCTAGCCTGGGCCTAAGGGCTCCTGGATTATGCAGACAGTTACATAGATGAGAGGTTTGTTATGGTGTGTGCATTCGGATAAATGAGCACATGAGTGCCCCCCCCCACACACACACACACACACATTGGTGCGGCAGTAACAAGCTCTGTATATCAGAGACCCCTGAGATGAGAGCAGGATTTGAGCTCTGATTCATACACATGGCTCCCAGCCGGACGATAACTAGATCTAGCCTCCAGCTGGCCAGGAGACATCTGCTACTGTCGTGGCTGCTGTGGTCAGGGGTTCAGAGAGGACCATGCTAAATCAGCTGTTTTCTGATGCATATGTATTTATGTGTCTGTATCTGTGGCTTTAATAATAAATTATATATATGTGGCTTTGGTAAATCACGACCAAACACTTAAGATGTAAAAATGTATTAAAATATAATACAGGAGGTCCTCAATTTACGTCAGTCCCAAGTTACGATGTTTCGTGGTTACGACACATCTCCCATTTACTGTATAAAGCCTTGTTTTGACTTAAGTGGTTTTGCGTCGTAAACGTCATAACGTGAACTTCGTGTTTGGTGTACCCGGTGGACGAATACACGGTTACGCGGCTCGGGACCGAGGAGTACGGCGTCACCCCAGTCGCGTTGTACGCCATTTTAGCTTGCTGCTACGTCGTTCTCTCTCTCACAGTATGTTATTAACGTACAGTATGTACGTATGTTCCAACTTTACGACGCGATGTAGGAACGGATCAACGTCATAAGTCGAGGACCCCCTGTACTGTATAAAGTGTGGTCTGTGCACAGCTTTGACAACATTTTATGTTGTCAATGATGCGCCCAATGATTCCGGGGAGGCTCCGGACCCACCACGTCCCTGAACTGGATAAGCGGTTACAGACAATGAATAAATGAATGAATGAATGAACTGTGCACTAAAATTTGCAGGTAAAAACCATAAATAAGTTTGCTCTTTGTTCACGATGTGTAGTTATTTTCACTTAAAAAAATCAACAAAACATGTCACATGACAAGTTCAAACTGTACTCATATAACTTTCATAGAATTTTGCCACTAAAACTACACTGGAGCCATTAAATCTAGAAAGTCTTGCCCTTTTACTGATATTTTAAAAACTGAAATTTACACACAATCTGAACAGAATTGTAGCTTCAATCTAGAACTGGGGATCATAATGTATGTCATTAGACCAGGGGCCCTTCAACTATACAACCATATATTAGACATTTATGGGCCACAATAAAACTCTCAGGTGTGAATATTTCATCCAGTCACACATTGTATTTTATGAATAATTCTGAACTGCAACAAAATCAATTCAAGTCAAATCACATTCTGATGAAATCTGACAACGCGCTGAATTGTTTCTTAAAGTACCAAACTAAATAAAATCATTATAATCATACGTTTAAACTCATATACCCTTAGGTACAAGAACATCTTATTGCCATGAATTGATTTAAGTGTTTGCTTATGGAGAAGACTTACTGAAAGGAGGGGGGTCTGGAGTCTCCTATGCCCCCTGTTCTCTCCAGTGGGGGTGGCAGCTCAGCGTGGCTCTCCGGGCACTGAGATCCGCCGTCTGAGTGTGTGCTTTCAGTGAGCACCAGCTACAGCCAAACACATACACAAGAAGACAAAGATCTCAGGAAGAGCCTCTCCACACTAACTCGTGGCCATGCATAAATAAGTAATGCAGGAAGAGCGACAAGAACAGAATTCATTTACTGAGCTGGGAAGAGCTTAAGCAAAACAACCTACAGACACAGCCACTGCTATGTGTTTTCATGAGCTAAATAATGAGATTTAAATGGCCATGCCCCAAGCTACTTTACACAATTGGCCATGTCCAGTGGCCTTAACCCAGATCCATAAAAAATATTTAAACACAGCAGTGTGGCTTGGCCTTCAACTCCCAGCCGTTACCTATCACTCCTCACTGTGGAGAGTATCTCAGCGTTGATGTATGCTGCTGTTCAAAAGGCTGGAATCACTTATTCATATCTACTTTTTGTTTTTTACATCTTCAGTATCAATAACAATATAAAACATAAGTGTTGTATCATCATCACTATAATGTTTTAAGCATCGATACAAGGTTAAATTTCACATTAAATACCTCATGTGGAACTTGTGATCAATTATATATATTTTATTATGATATAAAAAGCCTTTACATTATTAAAAAATTTATTTCAATATCTGAATGCCAACTACAAACATTTTCTGTTAGTAAGGACCTTTATTGAACATTTAATTTCTAAAGACTGTTTATCTACACTTTTGCATACAGTATTTGAAAAAAAACAACAGTGGATTTATAGGAAAACTTCTCAGATCCAGAGACATGGCACGGATATTTCTTGAACGTCTTGAAGGCCACCCCTAATGCTGTAAATCCTAAAAAAGCTATATGTAATGTATCTTCAAACAAAACCCTGTATTGTGAAGCACCAATATTTGCAAATGTTTTGGGCATCTGTGAAGCAAGCCTTCAGAATATCATGAAGGTCAGTATGTCCATACAGCTCTGTCCACTTGCATGAGTACACTGCAAATTGCTTTTTGCACTTTGCAGCTCAGCAAATGGACACATGGGTCAAGTGCAGCCAAATGCCTGAGCATGTGTGTGTCTGAGTGTGTTATAGCACTGGGGTGGGGGCTAGAGCTGAAATATTACTCTCCACTTGATGGAACGCTGGACTTCTGTCACGAGGCGTAGGCCACTGTGAGTCTCACTTACCCAGGACACCACCCTCCCGTTGAAGCATGGTAGCTTGGCATTGTCGTCAGATATCTCCTCTTTAACAACTCTGCAAGGACACACACACACACACCACAGTTAGAAACATCGTGAGAACCATGCACCCTGCACTATGAGCCTATGTTCACATCTATTTGCAAAAGCTGTGGCACACTGAAAGCATGTCACGCTCAAACAGTGGAATTTTCCACTTAGCACGCAACTGCTAGCAGCCCATGATGGGAATGCTGAATGTCCCTGTTGACGAAGTCCATTGAAAACTACTCAATCTTACTGACTGCCTTTTTTAACACTTAATTCACACAGAGAGAGAGAGAGAGAGAGAGAGAGAGAGAGAGAGAGACAGAGACAGAGAGAGAGAGAGAGAGAGAGAGAGAGAGAGAGAGAGAGAGACAGAGCGACAGAGAGAGAGAGAGAGAGAGAGAGAGAGAGAGAGAGAGAGAAAGAGAGAGAGAGTTGGGTTTCAGAGATATCTCCTGAATTTGAAGGAAAAACAAAGAAAAACAAGCCTAAAACTGATTTTGTAACCTGACAATCTTGAGCATTCCTTTAAGGTAAATTTAAGAATAGGCTTAGGCTGAGAATATTCTTTCTGTGCTTAGATATTTTTGGATATTTTTAGATATTTTTGGATATTTTTGGAGTTCAGGGACTTCTAACAATAATATGCAAAGCTTTTCATCTCCTGAGAGACAGGAGAAAATCAAGCTTCACACTTTAAACCCCGGTGTTCATGCTTCAATTGTGAGACGACAAATAACACCACGTATCTGACAGAATTTACAGCTGTAAAGATGTTGATATTTTCCAAAAGAAACTGAACAGCAGCGATATGGAGGGTTTTTTTTGACTGACGAGTTCACATTTGGGATTATGTGGATCATGAGAAAGAGAATGCAACCAACTTCTAAGAATGAACTTTTAAGTTGTAGATAAACTATCCCTGTGGGTTTTTTAAAAAAAACTTCAATAATGTTTCACTGTAAATGTATTAAACTTGTGAAGCAAAACAACAATTTAGTCATGAAATATTACATTAGTACACACATAGGTGATATAGTCTTATTTAAGTTACAACATCCTGATAACATATAAACATGTGTGGGTGTGTGTGTGTTACAGAGAGAGAACTAGAGAGCAGTGAGTGTGTCAGAGCAACGGGGGGATATTAATAGAGTGATCGGGTTTGTTAGCATGGGTGCTTCACTGTTCGTTCCAGGCTGTAAATTCCCTACAGGAATACCACACAGTTACCCTTTAACCCTCGGAGCCATGGTTCAACAGTCACACACCTGCTAGCCTCCTGTCAATCTGTACAGGTCAATTCCGCACACATTCACACACAAACACACACACACATGCATGCACGTCTTGAGGAATTCCGTAAGCTCACTGAAAATACAGCTCTTTCCTCTCAGCTCCTACAGAACTTCCAGGTCACGTGACCCAGAAGGCCGAGCAGCTGGGAAGTGGGACTAAAAGACGATAACATGGGTCTGCGGCCCACGCCAGGGCTGGAGGAAGCAGGGCTAGAGTTCCAGTGATTGGGAGGAAGTGTTTGTGTCCTCTCAAGAGAGCTTCATAACATACAGCTGCTCATAGGAAAGCTCCGGAGGGTGACCTCAAAGGAAGTGTGGTCTGTATAAACATACAGAAAAGAGGAAACCCCTTCAGACATATAGCCAAGCCAAGCATACATTAGGACACTGGACCCACACCGACTGACTATAGACACACACCAAAATTGATGGTCTAGGCTTGATACAATAACTGATAATTACAATTTCTGGGTGGCGTCCCACTGACCTAGGAAGCCGGACCCCAACCTCTTTGTAAATGGACGGAGGGAGAAGTTACAAAGTTGAGAAACAGGCAGGAGATGGAGTAGTGGTGGAGAGTGAAAAGTTGGTCGCAGGAAACTGAAGCCACTGATTGGAATGTATAGGACGTCATATTTGGAAGTGGAATCATCTTCCCCTTAAACCTGAGTCTCCATAGCACAGATATTGTGGTTGCAACCAATACAATAAATAGCCATTTAATCAGTTTGAAAGTATCTGAGTATTTTCCATATTATTTCACAGGCACTCTTACCTAAAGACTTTGATAGCAGCATGTGAAAATGGAGATCACACTTGATCTAATATGTCCTCCCACTTTATGAGTGAGTAGGATGGCGATTCTTCTCCCCAAAACGACTGACAATGCAGGTGTCTGTTAGCAAACATAGCTGAGCAGTTAATGCCCTCCTCCAAGTTTGCTGAGCTGTGGATATGGGATAACGTCCACTATGAGTAACTCAGATCAGGCTGTTTTTAAAGTTTGGTAATGGACTCGTTGTGAGAGCCCAAAAGTATCTCTGTAATGAAGCACAGATTTGCAACGTAACTATACAAATGAAAAGGAGATGTTCAGTAGCGCATCTGAATTTGACATTGTCCCTAATTACAAGCCACAGTGAAGGATTTATTAGGGTGTTACAATGGTACCAGCTGATGTTGTTGTGTATCTGTTTGAGGGATTTCCTGTGATATGAGTCTTTCCAGCTGTGCAGGGCTGAACTACAGCAGATGCTGCTCAAGCCACACGGGGTTCCCTCACCAGTGAAAACAAACACACACACACACACACACACACACACACACACACACACATACACACACAGGGTCGGCCCACATTAATGCTCTGTTGATCGGTGCCACTGGAGAACTGCTCTGTGCTTACACTGTGCAGAGCTGCAGCTGAATTAACATCTTACTCACGTCACTGCAGCTTTTACGAGAACGATAAACTCTTCAAGTCCTGTAGCAGAGGGGCTTAAACTTCCTATGCATAAAACCAGGGAAGCCAGATTAATATTTATGATACCAATACCTAGTCATAGAGACAATTTATTACATATTTTAATTTACAAACCTAATGAGTGTGTGGCTTAAAGCAGGACTGTAACTGTAAGTGGGTTTATTAAGTGACAGATCATAAGCAGTCGCATGTGGAAAACATAGTGGGTAACACTGCTTCCCTTCACATTGCACACATGTACCTTCCTGGGTACACACAGCATGTTATATCATCACTCCTTCATCAAGACTCCTAATGCTTAAATTGTCTACACGTGTAATATGATTAAAACTGTAAGTTCCTCTCGATAAATTAATTTAAATATCAAATGCTGCAAATTGAAATATTTAAATTTGAACCAGATGAAGTTATGTGTAGAAAATAAATTTACTGGCATTTTATCATGTGTTTTTTTTATTGTGTAACACTGAAATAAAGAGAAAACATTGAAATAGCAGACTCTGTCAATAGAGAATGTAAATCAAATATTCCATCCATCCATCTGTAGCGCTTATCCAGTTCAGGGTCGCAGTGGGTCCAGAGCCTACCTGGAATCATTGGGCACAAGTCAGGAATACACCCTGGAGGGGTCGCAAGTCCTTCACAGGTCAACACACACACTCAGATATTCACTCACACACTCACACCTACGGACCCTTTTGAGTCACCAATCCACCTACCAACGTGTGTTTTTGGACTGTGGGAGGAAACCGGAGCACCCGGAGGAAACCCACGCAGACACAGGGAGAACACACCACACTCCTCACAGACAGTCACCCGGAGCGGGAATCAAACCCACAACCTCTAGGTCCCTGGAGCTGTGTGACTGTGACACTACCTGCTGCGCCACCGTGCCGCCCTTAAATCAAATATTACTCATCAAAAAATATTATGTGTAATTGTTTATATAAACAAATACTTATATAGAATTCTAAAATGTAAATAAAATTATCTGGATTGACCGACCAAGCCAAATGCCAAACGTGGTTGAGACCCAAGTCTAATACCTTAAGCTGTAACTGGCTTTCCAAAATCTAACTTGTTGTAAACACTTGTGTGGTATGTGCATTCCAACATTTTGGATCTATTTCTGAGTGTGAAAATGTGCGAAATTCAGATTCCAAGTCCAACTTCTAAGATGTAAGCCTTGATATCACAGTGTGATATAGTGGTGTGAAATAGCAGTGCGACATAGCAGTGTGTGCTGGAGGTGAGCTGGCTTGTGTAGGAGGAACAGCGTCTGGATGTAGTGTAGTTTTGCAGTCTTTTATCACAGAGCACTTTGAGCCTCCTTGTAAACTTGACACTATAAGAGAGCAATTTAAATTGTTGAAGAACTATTAACACAGTTCTTATAAGCGTCTAAAAAGAAAGAACTGTAAAGCAGACAGTGGAATTCTTCTGATATAAATGAACTGACTAATAATGAATTCCAAAACCCATCACAAAGCATTTTGGAAAACAGAAAACTGGGCAGTTTCCCCAGAGATCATTTCATTAATGGCTTCTCAAGTCGCCTGAGACCAAGTCAAATCTCTGGATCGCTGAAGGCAATCTGCAGCTCAAGTTATTGGCAGCATATTGTACTTTAGTCCAAATCCCCTTTTCTAGGATTTGAATCTGCACAGAATTTAAATAAGAACAGTGCTGAAACATACAAATGAAATGTATAGCAAAATGACCATAACTATGAGGACTACATCCTTACAATGAAACTGGTGGACTTCAGTGACACATGAAAACAACTTAAAAGATAGAATAACTCATGCCTTCAAATATACACCATATTAAATGCTATTTAATATGTCAGATTTGCTTTGTAGGTCATTTAGCCACATTCTCTCTCTCTCTCTCTCTCTCTCTCTCTCTCTCTCTCTCTCTCTCTCTCTCTCTCTCTCTCAAACCTCAAACTCGTTTAAAGAGACATATGTTTGGGTGCCTGACACAGCTCTGGCTCATCCGTGCTTCAGGTTTAGCAGGGTATTAACAGATTTCAGAGGATAATGACAGAAGATTTGCAGGAGATTGCTGTTTATTATACCAATGCTGAAACCTATAGCCAGGATATATGTCAGGAGTGGGAGGATTAGTAGTGTTTATTTGTGCTGGAGGACAAAGTAATGCTAGTTATGGTCTGATAAACGACGGAGGCTCAGATGGGACGTAAAAGCATTCGATCACCACAGGCCACAAGTGAAGGCCCACTGTGCTGTGAGGGGGGCACTCCAAGTGCATCATATCCATCAAACAAAAATAACAGACTCTGTAAGGTTAAGAGCACTGTGGCAGAGCTCTTACACAGTCATTAGTCCAAATGGATTCCTGCCAGCTACTCAGTGCTTCACTTACAGACCTGGACACATCCATTCTTCTTTCATGTCTGTTTATGTGTTATACATCTACAGCAATCGATCTGAGAATTCACTGACATTAAAAAATGACCAATGCTTTTTACAGTAAATAATGTCTCAGAGAGCTCCCTGAAGACAGAGAGTATTGTTATAAACATCAGTGGCAGTGAAATATGGATCACTGTTACCCACGTGTGTGTGTGTGTGTGTGTGTGTGTGTGTGTGTGTTTGTCCTATCAGCAATGAAACACTGGTTAATCAAGTAATCGTGACAGCTCTTTCTCCTCTATGTACAGGCCAGATCTAAAATGCTTCAGAATAATAACATGTCCAAAATGACCCCTCTGAACCCAGAGAGTTGGACTTTGAAGGACAAACACAGTGTTTGTTCATGTAATCTGTCTCTCACTGTGGCGCCAAGACATACATGACATTCTACAACAAAATGAATTCTACCATGTCGCATTAGTGGGAAATGCCAGTTCCACCCTGAGGTCAAGCAAGGATTCAAGTGGGGGGACATACATGTGTGTGTTGTGTGGCTGATGTGAAAAAAGTCTCTGATGAAAGTGTAAGATTATAGATGAGCACCAGAAAATGTGAAACATCAGCTGCGGGGGAATAGATTGTGACTGACAACTTGATGTGTTTCCTACCACATAACAACGACATCTCCACTAAATATGACCCATGGCACGGTGGCACAGCAGGTAGTGTCGCAGTCACACAGCTCCAGGGGCATGGAGGTTGTGGGTTTGACTCGGGTGACTGTCTGTGAGGAGTGTGGTGTGTTCTCCCTGTGTCTGTGTGGGTTTCCTCCGGGTGCTCTGGTTTCCTCCCACAGTCCAAAAACACACGTTGGTAGGTGTATTGGCAACTCAAAGGTGTCAGTAGGTGTGAGTGTGTGAGTGAATGTGTGTGTGTGTGTGTGTGTGTGTTTCCCTGTGAAGGACTGGCGCCCCCTCCAGGGTGTATTCCCGCCTTGCGCCCAATGATTCCAGGTAGGCTCTGGACCCACTGCAACCCTGAAATGGATAAGCACTTACAGATAATGAATGAATGAACCTCTAATGTATGAATAGGCTTTCTCCTAGCTTTTACAAGGGAGAGTGAGGACAAACCAGCCATAAAACTGGACACAAGAATATGCCTGCCACAGTAATTATATTATTGACTTATCACACTAGGGCTCGAAGATATGGCCAAAATTTATATCACAATATATTTTTTATTTTGGTTGATACAATATAATTCAGTTATCTGTATGAACAGCATTAAAGCCACAGAAAAACTGACAAGAACAAAAAAGAAACATCACATCACCCACCATTAAATATAAAAATCTATTGCCTTGTAAATATATGTTTGTTTTTAAAATAACTTCAAAAAATGAACAGATAATAGCACCATTTAAAGAACATCTTACAGTCACAGATACTGTAGATATGTATAATTATATGTTAAAAATATGTATACAAAACTTCTGACCTCAAATTGCCCATTGAGCTTAGGTGCATCATTTTTTCATAAGAATTCATGTTGTCAATATTTGATCCAGTTGCAATGCAGTTACTTGTTTTTCTGATATCTCTATTCTGTGAGCCATTGATTTTGTCTGAAAATAGTGTTTATGTGTTATTTATTTACTTGTTTATTTACTTATTTTATACTTTAATTCTAATGTCTGAATATTCTTAATAACTTAAAGTCTTAAGTTTATGGCAAAAGTACATTGCTTTTAACATTATATCAGTGGCATAAAATGTTCTTAAAATGACCACGCTATTGTTATCGCAATTATTTCTGTGAAAATATATCGACAAACAAAACATTTATGTTAATTCCTCACATTTTCCTTAGAACTACTTCTACTTGCTGTGTACTTCTTCACATCAGAGAAGACATTCCACCAGTCCAATGTCAAAGCTTAACCTTTTGGCTGATGTTGGGTACTGGTTACATTAGGCTCATGTGCAGCTGCTCCAGAGCATCCCATTTGAATTTGTTATATCTTCTATGGAGATTCGGCTTTAAGATTAATTTTTCCATAATCCTCTCTTTTAACAAAGCCTTTATGATTAAGGATAAAAAAAATGACTTGACCAACAACTTTGAGAGGAAAACAAAAAAGTTTCGTAAATATAATTTAACTCATTTTCATAAACTCATTTATTTCATAAACCACTTTTCAAAACAAATCGAGGAAACACATCAAACCAACTTTAATGAATTTATGTAAATACTCTTCATTGTAAAAGCCCCTGGAATTTCACTATTAAAGTATTTATCAACGTCCAATCTTAGTAGGAGTATTAACATTTCCACTTATTGAGCCTTTCACAGGCAACATAAATGGCTCTTAATCTTCCAAACTTATTACAGAGGCTGAATACTGCATGCTTAAGTCTATTATTAGCCGAAGTGAAAACCTAAAGGCTACCAATATCCAAGTGATTTACTGCTGGGGAACAGGGACTCCATTTCGTAATAAATTCCCACTTAATATAAATAGACTTAAACCTGAAATTAACCAAACTCACCAGCCCACAACTGGGCAACTTATCAATGCTTATCTTTGCAAATGTAGTTAAGTGCTGTAAGGTTGGTAAAACAAACTCACCCAGGTCATCAACCACAGCCAGCTCATAGTGGTCTGTACAATAACCTCTATGGACTGTCCAGGTGGTCATCAAGGATTCCCCATCGGCAGACTCTGGGTATGAGGTTGTATTACATTAATAGCCTTCAGCATGTTTTGGAACAATGCTGGCTCAGGCCAACTTCACACTCAGGTTTCATTACATATGTCACTAATGTTTTCACAATCATTGTACATGAAAATACAACATAGAGCTGCTAAAAGATAAGTATGAATCCCAAACCCTTCCAATTCTGATTACTCCAAAACAAATATGAAAGCACAATAAACAATAATATATCCTTATGGCTGTGTAATAACTGTGTAAAAAGCAATCAGATTTGCACCTCTTTATAACACTCATGTAGCTACAATCATACAGGAATATGTAGTGACCTGGGATCTGTACATTCGTGACCAGCTTGCATCTGAATATTATACTGAAATGGTATCTATTATTAATTATACATTCATTAATTAATTGTCTGTAAACACTTATCCAGTTCAGGTTCACAATAGGTTCATCACTGGGGAACACACCCTGAATGGGGCGCCAGTCCAGCGCAGGGCAACACACACTTACACATTCACTCACACACTCACTTATGAGTAGCCAAATCACCTACCAACATGTGTTACTGGAACATGGGAGCACCCAGAGGAAACCCACATGGGCACAGAGAGAACACATAAACTCCTCACAGAGAGTCGCCCAGCTCAAACCCACAACCCCGGGACCCTGGAGCTGTCTGACAGTGACACAACCTGATACACCACTGATTCATTCATTCATTATCTGTAAGCGCTTATCCAATTCAGGGTCACGGTGGGTCCAGAGCCTACCTGGAATCATTGGGCGCAAGGCGGCAATACACCCTGGAGGGGGTGCCAGTCCTTCACAGGGCAACACACACATTCACTCACACACTCACACCTACGGATACTTTTGAGTCGCCAATCCACCTACCAACGTGTGTTTTTGGACTGTGGGAGGAAACCGGAACACCCGGAGGAAACCCACGCGGACACTGGGAGAACACACCAACTCCTAACAGACAGTCACCCAGAGTATTTCTTAAATAGAAACAACAAAAACCACAAAGCACCTTGGAGAGCGTTTATGAAAACATCCATCGTCAGTGACCCGAAAATGACATTTTCATGTGGACGGGAGGCCAAAACACAGATTAAATCTTTGTTTGTTTGTTTTTTAAATATACAATATACAATGGATGGGGCCTTAGCGTGTTATTCTAAAATTAGAATTATATTTACTGTCACGTGCTAAACAAACTTAATTTATAATGTAGTCAAACTCCCCTGCCTTCACTCTTCTCAAACAGTTGAGTCTTCACATGAGCAAACATGTGGTACACTTAAAATAATAATAATATTAATGCTGTAGTGCAGAAAAGTACTGTAAAATGACTGTAATTGATCATAAGTGGTGGTCAATATTTTGTTATTATCAAAATAAATACAGATATTTATTGTTCTATGAGCCTAGTGTTTTTTTTTCATGAGGAAAACTTTTCATGTAGAAGCCTGAGAGGAGCACAGAAGACTGGATCAGGAATAGCCTTCATACTTGTGCCAGCAGACGAATCTGTGGTGTGACTGGAATGACAAATGGAGCTGTGTTGTGGTTCGTGTGGCTGTTGACCACCGCAATGAAGAAAGGTTAGAAGTAACAAACAGCCACATAGTGACAAAACTGGCTTTCATTGCTTTGAAGTAAACAGGCACCACCACCACAGACTGTAGTGAAATTAATATTGAATTAGTGTTTCGAATGACAATTCTTGTGCGCTGTGTCTGTATGTAAATGTTATGAATGCTTAATGTATCATTATACATCTTAATACAATGTTAATATCACGTTGTCATTTCTCCCACAATTTACAACACTGCAGGAACGCTGACAATTTAGACTGGGGAAACTTTTTACTTTTAACAGCAGACTGGAGAAGCAATAGGAACTAGCCTTAACACTTGTGCCAGCAGACAAATCTGCAGTGTGAGTGGAATGACAAATTGAGCTGTGTCATGGTCCATGTGCCTGCCGACTAAAATTGAATGAGGTGTAGGACTAGGAGACAGCCACATTAGCGGCCAAACAGGCTTTCGGGGATTTGTAGGAAAGCAGGTGCCAACCACCAAAGACTGTAATCACAATAAGACTGATTTAGTGCAGCAAAGTAAATGAAATTGTGAATACATGTCATCAAGAGGTTTTAAAATTGGGCAATACCAGTGTGTTGTGTGTGTGTGTGCCTTAGTACGTGACATGTATCACTGCACATAAAAATGTCACAGTACTGCGCTGTGATATGATGTTTGAGCCATTTCATACTGCTCTACGTCTATAAATAGTGAACTACAACAGAATCTCGTTAGGTTTTAGACTAGATGTTTGACAGTGCGCTACAGATATGTTTTCTTATGAGGGCAAGTTTTCACAGCAGACTGGGTGAAGTGTAGGAACTTGCCAGCCGATATATCTGTGGTGTGACAGGAATGACAACTGGTTTATGGACTGTGTTGTGGTCCATGTGGCTGCTGAACACCACACTGCATTGGAAGAGGAATATTTTACAAGGAAATAGCAACATAGTGGCCAAACTGGCTTTGTAGAAGGCAGGTGCCAACCACCATAGATGTTAATGATAATCTGACAGATAACAGAATACCTTTAGCGCTTTACCGTCTTCAGAGCACATATGGGTAAGAGCTCATACAAGTGCACTGGCGTGGGTGTGATCGTTTGCTTGTATAGGAAAGAACACACATACACTCACCCTTAGACACACACATACACAGTGTGTGTGTGTGTATATAAGGTGTAGAGACAATATGTAACAGAAGGGAATTCCTGGTTCTCACCCAAAATCCTGGTCCATTGACTTGAAGAAGAATTTGTAGCTGTTAATGGGCCGGTTGCTGAGGACATTTTTGAAATCGGCGAGGGTGACTTTCTCCGGAGAAACGCTGAGTTTCACTAAATAAGGAGTTTCCTCCTCATCGATGTGATAGATTATTTTCGTCTCCGCCATGAGCGAGGCTGGTCAGATGGGCAGGACATTCACTGACAACGACACAGCGGCGAAAACACTGAACACACACAGAGCATATGGGTGCCGAGAGCGGCTTAAAGCCCTAAGACTCGGCCCTGTAGCAATGTGTGGACATGGCCCTCTCTCCGGCTCATGTGGGGAAGTAAATAAGGTCGGCTTCAGCGCGGTGTACAGTCCCAGACATACTCCAGTCTCTCCGGCGTCACTCAGTCTCTCGGCGCCGCGGCTCACACCAACTGCAAAACAGGAAGGTTTTCATTTCGCACCCGTTTTCCGCCAAGTCCCGCCCCCTGACAACGATTCGTCAACGGTGACCCTCTTCCTGCTTTAATTTGTTCTTGATTTAGACGGACACGCCGCTGGCCTATCAGCGTCTACCAGTCATGTGGTTTAGAAATGTATTGTGCATATCCTGAAATGATACTGTCTGTGTTATTTAGTTTACAATTATTACATAATTAAATGTTTATTTAAATGTGGAAATAGCTGCCATTATTTGACTTTTCATTTTTATTGCTAATGTTGAGTTGTGTTTCCTTGATTGATATTCCATTCATAAAAATATGTGTTCAGTAAAAGTAGAAGACAATAACCTGTTTAAGTGTCTGATAAATAAGTCATGCGTTATTGATCTATAAGAAATTTACATTTCATGGGAATCCCAGACTGGAATTAGCAGTGTTTAACCCTGAAGATAAGAAGCAGAAAACACATTTTCATGGAAACCTAGAATTAAGATTTTATTCTCAGTATATCTTCCTGAAATGTATCCATTGGTTATAAGTGTGCTAACCCTAATGGTTTAATGATTTAATGTTTGAAAAAACACTAAATATAATAAAAATATATCTTGTTTCTTTGCTAGTTCCTGGTTTAGGATTTCACCCAAATTCCCTGATATCTGCAGTTATATGTTCAAGTTTATTTGCATCCTAAATCATATATATATATATATATATATATATCCAGAGAACACACCACACTCCTCACAGACAGTCACCCGGAGGAAACCCACGCAGACACAGAGAGAACACACCTCACTCCTCACAGACAGTCACCCGGAGGAAACCCACGCAGACACAGGGAGAACACACCAACTCGTCACAGACAGTCACCCGGAGGAAACCCACGCAGACACAGGGAGAACACACCACACTCCTCACAGACAGTCACCCGGAGGAAACCCACGCAGACACAGGGAGAACACACCACACTCCTCACAGACAGTCACCCGGGGCGGGACTCGAACCCACAACCTCCAGGTCCCTGGAGCTGTGTGACTGCGACACTACCTTAATAATAATACTACCGTAGTACCGTAATAATAATAATAATAAGTCAATAATACAATCCAGTGTGTTACATATGAGAGTGAAGAACATAAATGGCACAGAATTAAACCATTTTAAACATTAAATATTGACATTTTGTGAAACAATTAACAGTGGCAACTAGTATATGACAAAGAAAAAATAATGATATATAAATATTCTGTCATGTCGGAAACTGTGTAGATCCTGTACCAAACTAAGGGATATTTATAGTCATTACAGAAAGGAAATATATATCCTGTGGGTGGGCTCACAGCTGTGCTCATAAACTGTTAACGAATCCAAGCGCAGTGGGCGTGGCTTATCCGAATACAGGTGGGAAAATTAATAAAATAACGCCTGTAAAACCGAGTTCAGGAGTTCTGCTCACAGATTTTCTAAAGGAGTGTGCTGCCCTCTAGCGACGCTCGCGTTAACTCAGTACGATTTGAGCTTCTCTGTGAAGGATTAAAAAGTCCAACAGACGTAAATAAAAAATGAGAGGTTCCAAAAAATTAATTTAATTACAGTAGTGCTCAGAATAAGTCACAGGAAAAGTGATATGTAATGATTTATCATGCGTAATTTGTTCATTCCATCACTGTTATTTGTGCTTATTTTCATCTAATTTTTCCAACATCAACATGTTTCTTAGAGGTTTTTAAATTCTTCATTCTCATTTGAAATATATCTGGGCTTTGTATTTCACCACGCAGTCCACAATATATCTTTAAATAGCTTTAAAAAGCAACAGCAGCTGAATTTTAGGCGCTAACCTGTTCTCCACGTTCCTTTAAGATTCTGGGTTCTTTCAGCCCTCTTCAAAGTCACTTTGGTGACGTCAGTAACATGCAGACCTGTAGAGCCAGAATACTCATGCACACTTGCTTCAGACACGTGCATGCGGGACAGACTCTACCTGTGCCAGGTTATACTTGTGTTTTAATTGATTCGTTTGGTCATCTACAGTGACTCAGTTCAGATTAAAAGCTCAATGCAGTTCAAAGACTAGTTCAGTTCATTTAGAAGTTGTGTTAAATCATATGGTAAACCATAAACTGTGCATAGGGTTCTGCTGAGCCTGAATCCTTGAGGTCTTCTAAGGCCACAGTATCCCTAAGGCCATAGCATCTTTTTGATCCCCTGCACAGCCTTGCAGTCCTCATGTACATATATGGACTTCTGGACCACAGGTGTACTTTTCAGAACTTTGCTGTTGTGTGGTGGCAGTGACAGTACGACACCCTGCACATGACCGCAAACACTTTATTCAGAGATTACTGGGAAAAGAAACATGTCTGTCATTAACAGAAATGATCACAAGAACATAAACTTCATTCATTCATTCATTTTCTGTAAGCGCTTATTCAGTTCAGGGTCGCGGTGGGTCAGGAGCCTGCCCGGGATTACTGGGCGCAAGGCAGGGACACATCCTGGAGGTGGCGCCAGTCCTTCACAGGAGAACTTAAAATGAACTACAGTCATATTTGTGTAACATTTCACAAGTGTTTCACAAACTCATTCAGCTCCTGTGTTTTATGAGTGTTTTGCTTCTGACAATGGTAAAAAATGATTTAATCTGTCTCAAAAGAAACATGTGCTAACTCCCCCCTCTCAGCGTTTAGCTTGATGTGACTGGGTGTGCTAATAGCAATAATTGCATTTTGGAGAAATACAGCCCAGTAAACATTTAGCCGTTGATTCAACGTTGAAATAACGTACCTGACTGTTGTCTAATCAACGTTCTCTTAGGGTTGAAAATGAAAGTTGAAAAGACGTCCAAACACAGACATTGAAAAGACGACTATTAGACGTATTTTGGACGTCCATTGACGTTAATAATTGGTCCCGAAATAAATTACTTGTATAAAACGCATTTTGGACGTCCACTGACGTCATCGATTGGTCACCACTTAACTAACTTATTAAGAGGGATTTTGGACGTTCATTGACGTTTAAAATATGTCATTGACGGACAGACTACTTTTAGACCTATTCTGAACGTCCAGGGACGTTCCTTGTTTACTGGGAAAGCAGAACTGATGTTGCCCCCAGCAAACCATAATGAAATATAACACAAAAAATAAATGAAATAGTGGAAATTATATACAGTTGATTTCAGTAGATTAAACACTACTGTTCAAATGGCATTACATTTAATAAATTGATCTTGTAATGAAAATTAATATTTAAAATGTTAAAACCAACATAAAAAAATGGCAACACTTCATCCTCTTTAGAAGATTGTGACCTGTAGTGAATAACTGACCAATGCCACTGTATTAGGGGTACACAGAGGTGTGTAGATTACTGCTCTGTAGTAATTGTCACATCTTCCCATAAAGTGCAGGCATGTCTTTACCTGCTCATGTACATCACCTCATTTATAACTATTCCATAGTATCTTGTTTCATGCTTTTCTATGGAGATCAAGTTTAGATTACAGCTAAACATCAGTGTCCTCAGTAAGTGCACCTTAAAGTAGTTCAATTCCCTGATTATAAGTGGCGTATAATTTTTGGCCATTGTATGAATTGGGGGTCTGTGCTGTAATTGCAGTTCAGTGTCAATCCCCCATGTGCAGCTACGTATTTACTTAATAATGATGTGTAGGTAATAACAATGTTGTGAGTTTTTCGTCTGCTCCTGAATGGCAGGTGCAATGTTTTAACTAGTTTACAGAGAGTTTATAAAGCACTGACTGGGTTAAAACAAATTATAATTGTTAATGGAGGACTATTGTTCATAGTGTACTAAATAAAAAACCTAAGACTGAAACAGTTTATTAATTATTAAAAAATATGAAAGTATATCCAGTGTATTTATTTCATTATGAACATTTTAACCTTACGTATCTGTGTTTCAGTTGTACTCTTCTAACAGCAGGTGGCAGCCTCACTTTACGACTATAATGTTGTTAAAGCTAAGCCCACACAGAAAAAACTTCCTTAAGCGGAAGTGTTATCCTGCAAAGTTCATTTAACAGTTTGACACTGTTCTTACACACTGCCTGTAGACGCTGTGGTGCGGTATTTAATAGCTGAATAAAAAAATGAAAACACAAGCTACACCCAGTAAACATTTAGCCGTTGATTCAACGTTGAAATAACGTAATGACTGCCGTCTAATCAACGTTCTCTTAAGGTTGAAAATGAAAGTTGAAAAGACGTCGAAACACAGACATTGAAAAGACGACTATTAGACGTATTTTGGACGTCCACTGACGTTATCGATTGGTCACTACTTGATAACTAACTTATTAAGATGGATTTTGGACATCCATTGACGTTTAAAATATGTCCTTGACGGACAGACTACTTTTAGACCTATTTTGAACGTCCAGGGACGTTCATTGTTTACTGGGCAGGCAAATAAACTTTAAAAAAATAAAAGAAAATAGCAAAGAAATAAATAAATGCAAACTAGGCTACACAGGGAGATTATACAGTCTGAAGTGGGTAGTAAATAGCTAGGTACATTGATTCAAAGTTCAAAGATATTTACGTAAAAGAACACACACGTAGTTCTGTAATTAAAGACTGTATTCAATCTGTTGCTCTGCATAGTTTGTTAGTCAGAGACAGCAGCTCATCTGTTGCTGCACAGACCTTCTCTAGCCCCTTCATCAGAGACCACAAGATCATGCCCACTGCAGATTGTTTGATATTATTGGTTGGTGGATGACTTTTAGTCCAGTGTTTAAATACCCCATAAGCATCTGACTGACAGAGATCAATAACAATACACAGGGGTCTATATAATAGTGCTTTAAATGAAAGAATACTGAGAAGATTATTTCAAAATATAGTTTATTTAGTTTGATTGTTCACTACAATTTGTAAAATGCCCATAAACCCCTCACAATCTCTGCTGCCTCTCCAGTCAATGATATTTCAAATCAATTCTTTTAAACTACTGCTGCTAAGAACGAAAAAAAAAGCCCAAGATGTGAATATTTAAGTCATTGTCGTTGTTTCCCAAAACCATTCCAGTCATTGTAATGCCATTGTCATTTACGGGCATCTTAAAAATGACCACTGCATCAGATCATCGTTTCTGGAAAACTGGGTCGCTGTAATATAAAATCAATGATATAAAGGAACAAGTACAAAACTACATACACATTGGATTTTCTCCAGTTTAAGCAACATACTCTATACATTTCTATACCTAAACATAAAATGATGGAGCATGAATGAATAGGAAATGATCAGTTACAAATGAAGCCAGTTGCAGTTCTATCAGTTTGTCCAGCTTATGTGGCAAGAAAGATAAAGTACATGGAGCTGTGTGCACATACAGACAGATATTACAATGTATATAGCGATAAAAACCAAGAAGTCCTGAAATACACAGAATAGATATGTACATATAGATGATGCGTGAGTAGCTCATACCACTAACATAATATTTAATAACAATAACTGACATGAATCTGCAGGTTGTTGAGGTTCATAGTCCTGGAATCATAAATAATTTTGAATTTCCTGAGTTCTTTGGGGTTGAATATAGTTATTTGATTTGATTTCAGCAAATAAGTAAATACCCAGAATAATTCAGTAAATCTGTACAAGAAAGTACCATTAGATAAGAATTATAGCAGGGTTATTGTTGGTTAAACTGCTATTCAAATTAAAATCTATATATGTACTAGCTAACAATCTGCATATTATCATTTTAATTTTTATTGGTTGCCCATATTCATGTTCCTCTAACTTATTTTTCAGTTTTATTGCTATTTTGAAAACACAACATTTATTCAGTACTGATTTACTACCAATGCTGATCCTAACATTATGTATCTCACCCAAAGCTTTGCAAGATGCCCTCCCACCTCCCACCTTCAAGATACATCAACAGAATGCTTCCCTAATCCTTAAACCTGAAAATCTGACTTTAGATCAGTGCAACACTACTGTGGGAGGTGAGTAGGCATGTTCACAAAGGTGTACCAAAGGATAATGGCTAGAGTGTCCCTTTAACAACTGACCTCCAAATGACACTACAAGTGTATTTCAAGGATTTTAAAAAGAAGTCACAAAATTAACAAACACTACAAATACCATTTAAAAATTCTCTGTTGATGAGCATTTGAGTTATGACAGTCTCTCATCATCCTTTGTGATAGCACAGTAAAGATTCCATGTGGACATCTGCAGTCTTCTTTATTGTATAAAGAACGCCCTGGACCAGCCAGCAGCTTGCATTCACTCATTTCTGTGACAGCTTCTCCATTTCTGACACAGAAAGAGACAGAGAAGGCAAGAAAGAGAAAATAGAAGAATCAGAAACAAACAGACAGATGTATTTTACCACCTTTCATTAACACCTGCAGTAATACTAATATGAATACTGAAAGTGTAATTACCTCTGTTAAGATCTATCATTTTTGGAGCAGAATAATTGTTCATCTCAGCCCTCTCTTTCATTATGTTGTTTTTATAATCTGAAAAAAAAGTTTATAAATTAACTCAATTTTATTATTTTAAAATAAAATTAAACATCAATTATTAAACAAAAAATCCCAGTTCTGACACAGGATGGAAATATTAATTTTACCAAGTTGAAGGTCTTCCTGAGTGTAGGGTCTCAGATCAGTGGCTTGCATCTCCAACTCAATTTCTACCCTCTGACTCCTGTTCAGCAGGGCAGAATTGGCACATCTTAGTAATGAAATTAGTGTCACTTATCCAAACAACATGTTTCTGCTGAGTTTTTAAATGGGCAAGATTCTATTTTATCGTAGTTTGTTTGTTCTTCTTCAAAGTTAGTATTTCTGCAGCCGCTTTAGTGGTTCTTCCATCAGCCATTGAACATTCATTCTTTCATTCATTCATTCATTATCTGTAAGCGCTTATCCAGTTCAGGGTCACGGTGGGTCCAGAGCCTACCTGGAATCATTGGGCGCAAGGTGGGGAATACACCCTGGAGGGGGCGCCATTCCTTCACAGGTCAACACACACACTCAGATATTCACTCACACACTCACACCTACGGACCCTTTTGAGTCACCAATCCACCTACCAACGTGTGTTTTTGGACTGTGGGAGGAAACCGGAGCCCCCAGAGGAAACACACGCGGACACAGGGAGAACACACCAACTCCTCACAGACAGTCACCCGGAGCGGGAATCGAACCCACAACCTCCAGGTCCCTGGAGCTGTGTGACTGGCCATTGAACATAATGGCACAAAATATATTTCTTTCTCCATCTAGTATCAAATCATACTAACTAGAAGAAATGTGTCACACACAGGCAAAACAAGCCCAGACTTTACCATTCTGCCTCATTAAACACACCTGATTCAACTCGTCACAAAATTGATCAGGGCTTTGTGAGTTCAGAGATTTAAATGAAAGAAAACATGAATCATGAATAAGTTTAACATATCTGAACTAGGACACTGTTGAGCTGTTAATGAGCAATGAGGGGTGAAACTCTTTTATCGTTGTTTTCCATGAGTTGTGCTCTAAGCAGCTGCATAATTAAATATTTCACCAATATTAAGAATAAAAGAAATATGCATCTCAGTTCTTACTGCACAGACCTCCGAATGTCAGACTCCATTCCTGAAAAACAGATTAGCATCTTGTTAAAAGACTGAAAATGAAATGATGCACCGATGCACTGTGTTGTCTAATTTGTCTGAGAATCTGTTTACACTAAGCATATTGAGATGAGTCACATTATGAAGATACCTTTCTTTCTGCACTGCTTTGTGGTCATGACTACTACTATAAGTACTAGCAGTAGCAGGAGGAAAATAGCCAGAATGTAGCCAGCTTGGTGTAGGAGGTGAGTTCGGTTCTCCGGCAGAATGACATTTAAAACGTGGGGCGCCTCAACCACATTGATATCTGCACCAGAGAGAAAGGAGAAAATTAGTACATTAATAAAAACTTTTCTATTAAAGGAAAACCAGGCTCTGAGAACATCTTCCCTAGTGCTCTTCTGGATGAAGGGAACAAAACAATTAGGTTGGCAATGGTTCAGTCACATTCTTCAAAGTGATACTGCATTATCCTATTGCTTTTTATGGATAAGAAGTGCAGGCGGTTTGGTTTACCCCTTACACATGCGCGCCAGCGAGAGGAACAGTGTTCCATGTCAAAATGGCTCAGACATAATGAGTTCCAGACCTGAAGTCATGCAGCTGCAATGGATAAAAACACACAAACCAGCACAGCAAGGGAAAGCAGGAGGAGGAACGTGTTGTTTGTGGTTAGACTGTCTGTAGACCTTTTCCACTTACTTCTTGCCACTAAAAACTGAAAAATCGTACTTGGTGTCAGATACGTTAAGTTTGGTCAGTTTCGTTTTCAGGCATGCACTAAACCGGGGTGGTTTTTGTTGAATTATGGATTGACTTTTCTCTTTAGTCCAAAACTATGAAAATAATGCAGAACTTAGCACCATATTATCGAGAAAAAAAAAATCTGTCCCTCAACAGCATTTAGCACTGTGTCAGCAAGTCTGTAAAGGGTAAATGGTGAGTGGGTTTATTGGCGAGTCATGAAAAGCTAGCTTTTGGAACCAATTATTACCATCAGTATCTGTAATGCTTTACACAGGAAACATACTATTACCATCACCCTGCTAGTCATCCAGATTTCAAGGGGCTTATTCACATCTGGACAAAGCAAAGGGAAAAATAATAATAATACAAAACACAATACTGTTACAATACTTAGCTACAATGCTATATCACCACTACTTTACTATATTCTAATATAGCTGCACTGTAATAGGACTGTAAGTAATAAGAGATTTGCTGTATGGTAGTATATATATATAACATATTTATAGACCTGAATAATATTCAAACATACATCTGAACAACCATTGGCCTTCAAACCTTCAAAAGGAATTCACCTTAAAGAGGAATGCTGTAAAACGTTAACAGACAAGAAAAGATGTGAATCTAACAAAAACAACCAGCTCCTGACACCACTTTTAATGTCACTGAGAGCCAGCTGTTGTACAGATGTACCAAACTTCCCTTTAACACCGAAAAACAGTCCAGACTGGCCACCGTCATAGGCCCAGAGGCTAAAACAGAAACCGTTACTTATTGCCTCACTTATCTGGAGCAAAGGTTTTGAGAGTGAGTTATTTCATTATTTATTTGAGGGAAAACAATTATTTGAAACAAATTTCTTCTAAAATGATCATTAAAACAGCTGTGTATTAAAAAATGCAGAAAAAAAACCCCAATACAGCCATGGTAATATTAAAGGGGAATACTATATATAAACCATCATTCTTAAGCTACATAACCCACCCCCAAAGCCAGGCCAGTTTGAGGGGAAAGCATTAATAGCATTGAGAAATGAAACACAGGAAATACTTTCAGCAAGGAGGCCAGGACACACTGAGTCTACATAATGAAAAATGTAACTTGCACCATAACACGCTGAAGCCATTTTGTTGTCTTTAGAGCTACAGTTTTTAAAAAAAGCTTATTTTAAAGATGTGTAGATTTTAAATAAAATATATATATGATAACAAACAATATTCAAAGTATCTTTAGTAAAATAACAGCCCTGGTTTTAGAAAAGAAGAACTAGTATCATATCCAGTGCTGAGTGAAATTATACAGAAAAAATTACCACGGTCATGGTCCTGGTCCTCTGGGAGTTGTCTGGAGGTTTGTGGATGAGTAGGAACAGTAGGCTGAGGTTCAGTAGGTGTGGCAGCCGGTGGCAGGCCTCGCCCAGCAGGCTCCACGATCAGGCGGTAGATACGTCTCTCATGCAGTCCACAGTAGTGGTGGTGCAGGTGACAGGAATACAAGCCTTTATCAGAAGGCTGGATATCAGCAATTGTGAGAGAGAAGTCCCCCATGTAGAAGGCACTGGCTGAGATGTTCATCTTATTGAGGAGGAAAAGTGGGCCATATTTCCTCTTCTCCCCAGAGGCATACAGGTCTATGAGGCGGTCAGCGCGGTCACGGGTCACTCCTGGAGCCTGAAAGTCCCAGTGGACAACCTGCTGCTGACCCTCCTCCCGAAGTCCTTCCCTCCAGAGAGGACGCCGGTTCACACAGGGCAAAACCACACTGCTGCCCACCAGCACCACAAAAACAGACTTCTCCCCATCCCAAACTCGCTTTTCCTTACGAGCTGCAAAGAAGACAAAACTATTCAATTTTGTATGCCAGCAATCATAATCATAATCATATGATGTCAAATATGGGTGGCATGGTGGCGCAGCAGGTAGTGTCGCAGTCACACAGCTCCAGGGACCTGGAGGTCATGGGTTCTGTGAGGAGGGTGGTGTGTTCTCCCTGTGTCCACGTGGGTTTCCTCCGGGGGCTCCGGTTTCCTCCCACAGTCCAAAAACACACGTTGGTAGGTGGATTGGCGACTTAAAAGTGTCCGAATGTGTGAGTGTGTGTTGCCCTGTGAAGGACTGGTGCCCCCTGCAGGGTGTATTCCCACCTTGCACCCATTGATTCCAGGTAGGCTCTGGACCCACCGCGACCCTGAACTGGATAAGCGCTTACAGATAATGAATGAATGAATGATGTCAAATCCTAATAGCATCACAGGAGAAAGCAAAAACATTCTTCATTTTTAATAAACCAGTGTAATACCAAGCTAACAAACTTGCACAATACAATGATTGCTTATGGGTTGTATACACCAACAATTAAAACTTCAGGATATTACAGTTTTTTTTGTTGTTTTTTTTTTGCCATGGAGTAAGTGGTGCTTTTCTAAAATGTATTTTATTTTTCTGATATTCAAAATGTGTATACATGTGTTCCTAATATGGACATAGGCCAACCTAAGAAGATTTTATATATATCATACATTCATTTAATGTCCAGTTCTGGGTGGCGGTGGGTCCGGAGCCTACATGGAATCAAGGTAGGAACACACCCTGGAGGGGGCGCCAGTCCTTCACACACAACTATGGAAAATTTTGAGCCGCCAACCCACCTACCAACGTGTGTTTTTGGACTATGAGAGTAAACCAGAGCACCCGGAGGAAACCCATGCAGACACAGGGAGAAGACCCTGGAGCTGTGTGACTGCGACACTACCCTAGCCACTTCGCCTGGGGAGCAGTTGGGGGTTAAGTGCCTTGCCCATCAGTTATGACCTACTGGTTCTGGGGATCGAACCGCCAACCTTCCGGTTCCCTAACCACCAGGCCCCCTTGTCTAATTGTGTGCTCATAAACTTTTTGCACATGAAAAATTACTAAATTTGAGATACAACTTGTTCTGAAAACAAATATGTTTTAAGATGACCTTTAGATCACAGGGGGAAAAAAATAACTATTTCTTACGTGATTTAGTCACATTCAGCTGTATTTGGATGGACTGATGAATCTTGCAGTAATGGTGGTGTAGATTGCAGGTATATGTACCTTTATCATTCATGTCCACATCTGCAGAAAACACAATGAATCAAAATGAACATTTTGATTTTTTTGAACCGTTTTTGTTCTTCAAAGCACAGGTCAGATTTGAGAAGATCTTACTGTGGATGATGAGAGAGAAGTTGCCATCACTGAAGGCGTCTTTGGAGACTGTAATGCGGCCTTTGTTGTAGGCATTGTACACACGTTCGGCTCCTCCTGAGTACATGTCTAGAATTCGTTCTGTTGTGTAATCTGGACGGTTCCTGTTCAGGTCCCAGTGCACCACACGCTGTCTGTCACGGAGGTGGTCCTGCCTCCACACCATGTGCTGGTTGTGACATGGCAGGACAGCCTTTGATCCAGCATAAAGCGAGAGGTTCCTTGCCTCTACCACAACACTCTGCCCACTGGCCTGAGCCCACACTGTAATCCAGAGATGCACAAACAGATTTTCAGATACTGATGCTAGTGTACATGTCTGACAATGTAGATACACAATATATATTGCCACTCCTCCCTCTCTTTATTCTGGTAGAATGCATTGATTATTAATCAAAAGAAATAACTGTTATTAAACATGTGTTTTTGTGTTTATTGCAACTGTAAAAGTAAAATCCTACAATCCAAACTCCAACCTGATGAGATTCAGGATGTTAAAAATCTGTTACCCTCTGCCCTCTAAAGTTGCAACTGACAAATCTAATCAAGGGCGTATATTGTGTCTCAGCCCTGATAGGGACACAACCACCTCTTTGCTACACCAGTAAGTACAATATTTTCTCTGATGTAATGTCATTTTTCCGATAGCCCCCTTTCCTTTCAGCCAGTCAAATGCTATCATGTCTTAAGGTTGTCTGAATTATCTGCTCTAAAGTCAATGATAAAGAGTTTGCTCAAATCTTTATTGGGAAAATTCTTGTCACCCAAAATTGTAGTAGGGAGACGTCTCTCCCAACCACATGCGAACCATTAAAAACATTACTCTCCAATGCCCCTAAAGGTCAGTCTGAAGTGAATTTTAATATTCATTCTTTCATTCATTATCTGTAACCCTTATCCAGTTCAGGGTCGCGTAGGGTCCAGAGCCTACCTGGAATCATTGGGCGCAAGGCGGGAACACACTCTGGAGGGGGCGCCAGTCCTTCACAGGGCAACACACACACACTCACTCACACCTACGGACACTTTTGAGTCACCAATCCACCTACCAACGTGTGTTTTTGGACTGTGGGAGGAAACCGGAGCACCCGGAGGAAACCCCAGCAGACACAGGGAGAACACACCAACTCCTCACAGACAGTCACCCGGAGCGGGAATTGAACCCACAACCTCCAGGTCCTGCTGCGCCACTGTGCTGCCTCATTTTTTATATTAATCAAGTATTTTTTTAAATAATTTTTGTATACTTCTGACCTATTTACATTTTATTTTTTCATTCTGTGAAGTTTTCATGCTGCATTATTAATAGAGTAATACTAATAGCAATAATACAACTAATAGGACTACTAATAATGTCAGATAAGTCAGACACAAACAGTTCATTTATAGTGATTTATTTTTAAATTACTTACCACATGATGTGAGAAGGGTGGCAGCAACTAAAATGCAAAGAAACGTCAGATGATTAGTGTGAATCTGTTGAAGCAGTCGATGCTGTAAAATCCAGCATAACACATGGGTTACATAATGTTTTTTTTCCTGACACCTTGAGAGAAAGGCTGCTTGAGAGAAAGCGAGATAAAAAAAAATCAGGACCATACATTGCCATGGCTTACGTACTTCTTGTGGCTTTGTGTGTGTTTAAGGTCTCAGGGGGTGCACTTGTTTCTGCTGTTCGCTGGTTTGCCAACATATTACACAGCACAGAGACTCTATTCATCCATTGCTTACTTTAGTCAAAGCCTATGACCCAGAACCTAAACACAGTCAACATTCACAAAGCTAAAGCTGAAGACTGTCTGCTTCAGAACAGCAGCTGAACCAGAACTGTAAAGATGACAAACTATTATCCACTCCAATTCAAGCACCGAGAGCAAATAACACCAACCAGCTTTACTCTGTCAGGGCTTTTTAACCAACTCTGTACAAGAAAAGTTTCATATTTAGCAATGAGCTAAATGCAGACAGGTCAAGAGAAGTATTTGACAGAGGAATAAGTCAAAACCCACCTACACTCAGATTCTTCTAGACCAGGTGGTTTTGCAATCACTTGACAGCTTCAAAACACTGCTCACAGCTGAAAGATATTATTCCTGAGGGAGGGACGCTTGCTCTAATTAAGGTCCAGTGTTTTGGACATTATATATATATATCCCATTCCATAGTCTCTTCCAATAACAGTACATGTTTTTGTTTTCTGACGTTTATGGAGTACACAGAAATAATACAAGTGACACTGCAACAAGGATGTTCTGCAGCAGTATAAGGTCACCATAAGGTCAGTGAGGGAGCTCCATTCAGTGCCTTTGGATGTTTTCGTAACATAATTTTATTTTTTTTTTGTTTTGAAAGTGTACCCGAAAGCGTTCCTAGAAGAACAGAGACTGCTACTGCAAAGAGTGACAAACAACCTCTCAATACCCTTGATTTCAGAAGAAGCATTTGGCAGGAGTGTGTTAACAAAGTTTTGTCCAAAGAGTGCAGATATCAGCCAAGATTTGACATGTTTATAATTTTTCTATTAGTCTTACAAATCCACCACAGAAATGAACAAGCGATCAGACATGGCTTGGCCAATCTAATAGGGCTAGGGTATGGATTTTTTTATAGCTCCCATTCCATATCTTCCACTACGAATATCATTTCTACATCTGTGGAGTTTACATGTCAAGCAACAATATAAAAACATCAAGTTAATTAAAAAGAAATTAATTAACTCATGAAGTGTACTTCACTCACACAAGGGAGTGCAAAGGGACACAATGAGGCGTTCAAACAATGACTACTGAAGGACAGAGAAATCCCCTTGTAAACTCCAGTGCCATGTTGTCAGGCAGAAAGAAAGTGTGGTTCTTATAAAAGAGGGGATCTTGGTAACCACTGGACCTCAGGACTGGACCAAGCAGAAAAGCAAAGCATGACCTCGCTGAGGAAGGGAAAAACCTGATATTTATACCCTGTAATTTTCTTTATAAGTATTCCACCATGAAGCAGTGCCTCACAGAGAAGACTTGGGCACTTAACAATGCATCTGAAAATTGTCACACAGAAGCATGGAATTAACACGGATGACTCAGAAACGTGGCGAAGAACCCACACAGATGTTTTTCCCCATGTGAATCAGTCTGGAATAATATCAAGGAGGGAGCAATTGCACTTCTCTGACACAGAAGTCATCAAATGCGCAGGGACATAATGACTCACTTTCAAATTTGATGGGATTTTCAATTCTGACATCAACATTTTAATTTTTAGTGACTTATGAATATTACATTTTATTATAAAGAGCTGTGCTCTTAACTATTTCCCACTCCGGGTGACTGTCTGTGAGGAGTGTGGTGTGTTCTCCCTGTGTCTGCGTGGGTTTCCTCCGGGTGACTGTCTGTGAGGAGTGTGGTGTGTTCTCCCTGTGTCTGCGTGGGTTTCCTCTGGGTGACTGTCTGTGAGGAGTGTGGTGTTTTCTGTCTGTGTCTGCGTGGGTTTCCTCCGGGTGACTGTCTGTGAAGAGTTGGTGTGTTCTCCCCTTGTCCGCGTGGGTTTCCTCCGGGTGCTCCGGTTTCTTCCCACAGTCCAAAAAAACACACATTGGTAGGTGGATTGGTGACTCAAAAGTGTCCGTAGGTGTGAGTGTGTGAGTGAATGTGTGTGTGTGTCGCCCTGTGAAGGACTGGCGCCCCCTCCAGGGTGTATTCCCACCTGCCCAATGATTGCAGGTACCCACCGCGACCCTGAACTGGATAAGGGTTACAGATAATGAATGAATGAATGAATTATAAAGAGCTCTGACTATATACTATACGGGTTAGTCTGGTTAATTAAAAATAAAATTTCCACTTTTTGGCATTCAGCACATTTGAATAACACTGTTTACAACTAGTGGAGCCTAAAGCAGTGTCTACAAATAAAAAAGCTTGTTGGTGGGAAAAAGTCAACAACTAAAGCAAATACTTGAAAACAAGTGCTCTTTGTCTCTTATTCAGATAAAACAGAACACAAGATCAGCAGTGAGACTGAGCAGAGACAGTGACCACTGGAGTGAGAGGACATACTTTCAAATGAAAAAAAAAAACATTATCAGGCTCAGTTTTCCACAGAAAACATCCGCTGTGATTAGCAAGCCCAGGCTCAGCCTGTCTCCTACTGTAAACTGAAAGCAGCAGAATCGCTGACTGCACACTTCTAAAAAACCCAGCAGTGTCTTAAAATGAGGTTGGATGAACTCCAGAGTCCACTAATGCCTGACGAATGCTGTGCCTCTCAGGGACGAGTCATATCTTATACTGTAGTGATTCACAGCACACACTGCGATGTTTTAATGAACAGGCTGTAAGTAGTACTTCTGACCAAAATCAGAGTCACACTTAGACATCCACTGAGGAACATTCACACAAAGAAGAAAAGAAACTGTTCGTAAACTTCCACACTCCTCAAACACAGTTTCTTCACAGTTCATGGAATTTATTAATGGACATGACTTCCAAACAAACAAGAACGTCAGTGTCTCAGAACAGTGCTCCATTATAATGTATATGTTTTTGTTTATGAATGTAACAAAAGTGTGTGCAACTTTAAGATGGGCCTTCTTCAAAGATTCTGCTATAAAGACACTAGCATCAGCATTTAAAGACCTTTAGTATTGAATGCTTAAACTTGTTTATGCCAATAGGAAATCTGGCAAAACAAAAAGGGTTCTTTGGCTCTTGATAATAGTAGAACATGCTTTGCTACATTTAGGCCTATCACCAAAGCCATTTACTGTGGTCAAAATCATTCATCATTCATTATCTGTAACCCTTATCCAGTTCAGGGCCGCGGTGGGTCCAGAGCCTACCTGGAATCATTGGGCACAAGGTGGGAATACACTCTGGAGGGGGCGCCAGTCATTCACAGGGCAACACACACACTCACACACACTTTTGAGGCACCAATCCACCTACCAACGTGTGTTTTTGGACTGTGGGAGGAAACCGGAGGAAACCCACACGGACACAGGGAGAACACACCAACTCCTCACAGACAGTCACCCGGAGCGGGAATCAAACCCACAACCTCCAGGCCCCTGGAGCTGTGTGACTGCGACACTACCTGCTGCACCACCGTGCCACCCTGTGGTCAAAATATTGTCCCAAAAATAATTGTGATGTATTTCCCAGGAATATAAAGAAATTATATTATTATTATTTTAAGGGGTGTTTATTAAGGATATACAGACATTGTAATGGGAATATAAAAATGTTTAAATATCCTAAATAATTAATTCTGTAATTTTATTTAACTTTTTTCGTATTTCAGAGTCCAAAGTGGAGATTGATTAAAAGGTCATTGGTACAGGGTCAAAAGTATTTTGACACCTGCTTGTCTTCTGGGAATACTGTACATTAGAGGTGGCAGAAAGGATTTGATTGCATTTGTGCATTAATAAGTGCTCTGAAGTTCATATGAAGCTGAGCTACAGCGTCCCCTTTCTTTTTATGCTTTGTGGGGTTTCTTGCTGCAACTGCAAACAGACATATTCTCTATTTTAAAAGCCTACTATAACAAGGTCCTGATGTCAATAATACAGTCAGCAGTCTCCAAAGAAAACAGTTCCAGATATTCGTTATTCACTGTTGAAAATAAGCTCAACAAAGCGTCTGCCAGACCGTTTGAAAACAAAAGGCTGGAAACCTGAGGGATAAGAAAAACAACCTCCATATTCGTGCTGGACTGTAACACACTTTAAAAAATGGTACAAGAGGCAAAAATGAGGCACTTACAAAAGAACATGAGACCCATCTCTCTCCAAATTCTCAAAGAAACGTTCTTTTCCACAGCAGCCGATGAAGCTACGACTTGTGAACGGAATTCATCACCTGAGGAGAACTTTGCCGACCGGCGACAACAGAAACTCAGCACTGCGTGGACCACATTACCTCCTCCTCCTGACCATGAAATATTAAACTTTCCCTGCCCCCTTTTTACTGTCTGTTTAACCGTCTCGGTATATTTCTCTAGCAGTCTGCCCTACAACACTGGTTCGCACGAAGGTACCATTTATTAGAACCAAAAAATATATATATAATTATACTTTTAACAAAATAAAAGTCTTCATTTTCATAATGTTATTAAGGTTCCCATTCGGTCAACATCTAAAGTATTTTAAAATACCTTCTTTGCCCATCATAACGACACTTTTACAAGGCTCTACATGCCTTAAAGTAGCTAAGATATATCTCTACTACACCATTGCCTTTATTTACTATACACAAATGTACAAAAATGCAATTAGTCCCCACCTCTGTCTCCGCTTACTTATCCACAGCTCACCTGCAGTTCACAAGTCCCCCTCCACTCATTGGTTACTTAGGTTCATGAGCTATGAAACCCTGGCTGTCTGAATTTGCTCTTTTCAGACTCTATGCACCACTGCAGTTTCTAAGTGGAAATATGAGCAATGGTATTGACTGCTTATTTCAAACGTGAATTGTCTTCTAGCATTTAAATAACACCACAGGGCCATGCTAACAGAACCTTGATTTTTCAGTGGACGGGGTCCATGATACCTATTCTTTTATACTCAGAAACCAGTCCTGTGCTGCCCCTTACTGGTGGCTCGAAAACATTTTATCTATCACTGCCTTCGTATTTCCTGTATCTATTTTTAGCCCTGAAGTCAATTTACAATATTGTTGTGGTTTTATGCACATCTTAGCATTTCCTTTGAAAGTAAACATGTTATTTTGTTACTGTGACTTTAAGGCAATCTAAACATCAGAAAGCAGTCTGAGCTGAAACGCTGTGAATGTGTGTTGCTAAATTTCAAAAGGCTGACTAGGTTGATATACACCATTCAACCATAACATTATGATCACCATCTTGTTTCTATAGATATCCTGTCCCAGGATCTTTTTTTTTTTTTTTTAAACAGTTACAGAACAGGCGGCATGGTGGTGCAGCAGGTAGTGTCGCAGTCACACAGCTCCAGGGACCTGGTGGTTGTGGGTTCGGTTCCCGCTCCAGGTGACTGTCTGTAAGGAGTTTGGAGTTTTCTCCCCGTGTCTGTGTGGGTTTCCTCCGGGTGATCTGGTTTCCTCCCACAGTCCAAAAACACACGTTGGTAGGTGGATTGGGGACTCAAAAAGTGTCCATAGGTGTGAGTGTGTGTTGCCCTGTGAAGGACTGGCGCCCCCTCCAGGGTGTATTCCCGCCTTGCGCCCAATGATTCCAGCTAGGCTCTGGACCCACCATGACCCTGAACTGGATAAGCGCTTACAGATAATGAATGAATGAATGAGTTACAGAACATCAGTCCATATGTTGCTTTGCAAAGCCCCCTTTCATCCTGCTCTAATATGTCTGATTATGTCATATGAAACAACTTTGCACCTCAGTGATGTAATCAGACCTGTTTATTTCTGTAATAACATTATATAAAGTGGGTACAGTTGATGAGTCCATTTACACACTTCTCCTTCAGATGCATCATGGGCAACTAAAGGCCTGAAAATGCCACACAATCTTGCTCCCTCCACCCAATGATCAACTCTTTGGTTGATGATGTTTGACATAGATTTTAGGTGTGGTCCATCCTTCTGGGGCCTTTTTCAGTCCAGCTCTTCTCCAGATACGTTTTAGATCCTTCTCAAACTTAACCTGAAGATGACAAATGACAAGTTAGAAAGATTCGGTTGCACTTGGTATAAAATATAACCAGTTACTAATGTTCATTTATTAAATCACTGCTGTGTTTTCAAAAAGACAAAGTAAAACCTAAATCTTAGGTTGCACTTTTCTGCCCTCTACTGGAAAAATATCTAATTGTTCAACTTTATTCATATTTAAAGGTCCACATCTTACATTTGGTTCCTCCAAGGTCAACTTATGACATCCTTATATGTACTACATACATGTATTAAAACATAATACATTTTACATTTTTACATGGCGTCTTTAACCACAGACTACAGTTCAGTCCAGTTTCTAAGGACTTCATCGACTGAGCAGTACATATTTAAACTCTAACAATGTTTACATTCTAAATAAAACTCTAAATAATAAATGGGCTTTAAGAGGCTTGACCAGAGCAAAGAACAATCAATACAGTAAATAAATTCAAGCTAATGTCATTATGAACATTATGCTTCAAGAATATTCCATAAAGCTTCTGACCTGTTTTTTCTTCCGCCTGCCTTCTTTCACTCTCCTCCTTAAAAACTTGGTTCGTTTCAACAGTTTCTTGTATTTGTGTCTGTTCATCTTTCTTCTGCGGATTTCAAGTACATTTTTACAGCTTAGCGGTGTGGAGCTCTCATCCTCCTCCAGCAAAGGAACAGCCAAAGGTGGCAATACCACAGCCTTCTCAATCAGCTCCACTTCCTCAAGAGGTACAGGGGCCTCCAGAAGTGGAGGCAGTGAATAACGCAGTGAAAGCCAGCTTTCAAGAGGTGAAACGGCTAATTTGCGTGGAATGAGGACCTCCTCCAATTCCGGGTCCAGCACTGTCCATACTTTAGGAGGCTGTTTATTGTCAGCAGCCGATGTAGAGTATGTGTGTGTGTGACTGGTCACAAAACTGGCAGAATGGCAATACTGCACAGCACTGCATAGCGACTTGCACTGGTACTGATGTGAACCTGATAAAAGAAAGACATGCTGACAGTTAAATGACAAGAAATTGTTTGTTTTGTCTAGGAAAATACAAATAACAATGTTATTTTATTTATTTTATTCATGGTATCCCTGTCCTCACAGTTCATTGCATTTTTGCTCTATGAAGAGCTGGTGTGAAAAGCAGAAATGTATTTGTTTATTTATTTATTTTAAATAACAAATTCTAAGATTCCAATCAAAAACATGCTTCCTGTCTTGTTATTGTACAGTCAATAAGTGTATAATTTGCATTTCTGGTTCTATCAGGCTTTTATTAAAGGCTTATTTTTAGCAGTGTTTTTCTTTAAAAAATATATTACTGATTTTAATCAAAACCATCAGTCACTTACCAGAAAACCTACAGAGTGCGCTGAGTCGGGGAATCACTCTCGAGACGATCATGACCAGGTCCTAAGGCTGGTGCGCTCCTCCTGGTAAGTTAATTAACAGGAAAATCTGTCAAATCAAGATTTCTGCATAATTAAAGCCCTGAATAATAAATAATATCCTGAGGGGGCTGGCATAAAAAGCTAAATTGTAGAACGGTTAAGCATTTGGAAATTCTTTATTAGTGGCAAGAGGAACCAGGAGTGGAAATGTCTATCAACCAAATGTAGCCATATAATTACACTTCAAAACTAACCTCGAGTTGTGCTACCTTGTCGAAATGTGCTACTTTGCAGCTCTGCGCATGCTCAGACCCAACATTTTAATGTTTTCATTTGTTTTTCGTGTTAAATGTGTTTTTTTCACCGGTGCATTACACAATATTAGTTTACTGTTATAATTTGTTAGAGTGTAACAAAACTGTAAACAACGAATATTAAAAGAACATTTGTTATTACCGTTAATCTTATAATTTCTTTAATAAAGATTTGAGCTGTGCATATCTCCGGTTTATATTTCTGTAGGCAGCATTTTCTGTTACACTACGTTTATCTCACCTAATGTTTTATTTAAACAACTGTATGTATAAAGTACTCTATGGCAGCACATTTCGACAAGGGAGCACAACCTTCAGCACAGCGGCAAATCAGACAAATAAACAAACAATTAATTATATGAACAAACAAATCCTCTCTGGTTACACAGGTAACCCCCGGTCAGCCGTTAGCTTAGCACTGACAGGCTTGTATACGATTAAAAACAAGAATATAAGGGTTAGATTTTGAACTCGGTCTCTGTTTATACTTGAGCCCAAAATACTATAATACCTCATGGGGATATGCTTATTATAGACGCGTTATTAAAATATTAATTCACTCACTAAACCGGCGCTATTCGGTCTTCAATGTGACTCCCTCCACTTCCTCCTGTCTCCTTTCTCCGCTCCCCTCTTTCTTCCCCCGGCTCTCTGACCCTGATGTGTGGTTCCTACAGCACTCTGCTATTCAGCTGAAAAAAAATACTCAAGTTAATACAATAGTCTGTGTGATTGCCCTGAACAGGAACTGAAGTTTTTTTAGCCACTAATCTTCTCATTTGAAAAAGTAATACATCAGTTAAAAACAGTATAAAATATTATATATAACGCTTCACAAACACACAGTCATCAAACCCACTTTTATTCATTCATTATCTGTAAACGCTTATCCAGTTCAGGGTCGCGGTGGGTCCAGAGCCTACCTAGAATCATTGGGCACACATCCTGGAGGGGGCGCCAGTCCTTCACAGGGTAATACACACACACACACACACACACACACACACACACATACATACTTTTGAGTCACCAATCCACCTACCAAAGTGTGTTTTTGGACTGTGGGAGGAAACCAACACGGACACGGGGAGAACACACCAACTCTTCACAGACAGTCACCCGGAGCTGGAATCGAACCCACAACCTCCAGGTCCCAAGAGCTGTGTGACTGCAACTACTAAAAATATAAAGGCTAAATTAATTTTAAGCTCCATATTCTTTTATATATCTAAACTGGTATTATCAAATTATGTGATTATTTGATTTTATTGCATTATATAAAATGTTTTAGATGTTTAAATTGACAATATTTTCATTATCCTGATTACCTTTTTTTAATCTAAAGTTGATAAAAATTGCCCTTTTTCATTATTTATATTAAGCAGTCCAGTTTCTTTAAGCAAGTAAAGTGTGTGTTGAGTAGTATATTTTAACTATCATAAAATGTCCCGGTATTGTTTAAATGTTTTCCCAGTGTATTATAAGCCTTACTTTTGATACAGCAACAGAACAAACATCAGTGTTTTTCTCTGACATTAATGACAATCCCACCAAACAGGAACAAGCATACTGCCAGCTGTAAAAGAAGTCAGACCGGTTTAACATTGTTATGAAACCTGAATAGAGAGGTGCTTTCATTAAAAAATAATAATAGCTATTAAATAATCATAATAATAATAATAATTAGCAGAGAAAAAATATAAATAATAATAATAATAATAAAAATCCTGACAATAACAATAGTGTCCCAACTAAACAAAACATAACCTACCTAAAAACCTGAAGTTTAACTCTATGAACCCTATCTATATAGTTATTTTGCTATTCCGTTTTTTTTTTTTTTTCAGTGCCTTCTTTCAGTTGCATTTATTATTATTATTATCGTTACACTTATATAGCGCCTTTCTAGACACCCAAGGACGCTTTACAATCTACACTGCTCAGAACGCTCAATTCACACACACTGGCGAGAAGCGGCAGCCAAACGCGCACAGCGTACTCTCAACCAGAAACGACCGTCCACCTGGAGGACTGCATCGGGCACTAGGGTTTAACCCAGGACTGAGCGCCAATCCATATCTGGGCTCACACATACAGAACATTCATTCACACACCAGGACAGTTATTAGAGAAGCCAATTCACCTACCCTCCATGTTTTTGGAATTTTAAACAGTAATTGTTTGACATAGCCATATTCAATATGTTGTTTTATTTTCTAAAGATCCTTGGCTACTCAATTATGTAATCAGTTGAGGTTTACTGACCGATAAATCATTTTTTCTTGAAATTGGTCATGTTTTGACCAAAATTTTACCTAGCGCCTGCTTTTTTTTTTCATATAGCTCAATGTACAGCCGTGAAATCATATTCCCGCCTCAGATATCTTGACACAGATTGTTAGTGTGAGGTGTCAGTTGAAAACATAAGCATTTCTGATGCTAATTTATTGCATGGCATATTACTGTGACAAAATAAATTTGTAGCATCAGACGGACTTATTTTTCTTGAGATGGTAAGCTCTGGGATGTATGAATGATAAAGTTCTGACAGTCACAGCAGACCCAGACTTTCAGGAATTTAGTTCAGGGCAAATATGGACAATATCCCAACAAATAAAAATGTTTTGGTACTTTGGTACTTTTACAGTTTTCTCAGCAACTGATAATAATAACAATTATTATTATTATTATTATTATTATTATTATTATTATCTTAACAAAAACGTAACTGAAAGTTAAGACCGTCGTTCTTGTCCTGTCCTCAGTTATGATTATAGTGTAATATGATTAGAATCCTTCATGACAGCAATATGGGCGGCACGGTGGTGCAGCAGATAGGTGTCGCAGTCACACAGGGACCTGGAGGTTGTGCGTTCAATTCCCGCTCCGGGTGTGGTGTTTTCTCCTCGTGTCCGTGTGGGTTTCCTCCGGGTGCTCCGGTTTGCTCCCACGGTCCAAAAACACATGTTGGTAGGTGGATTGGCGACTCAAAAGTGTCCAAATGTGTGAGTGTGTGTTGCCCTGTGAAGGACTGGTGCCCCCTCCAGGGTGTATTCCTGCCTTGCGCCCAATGATTCCAGGTAGGCTCTGGACCCACCGCGACCCTGAATTGGTTAAGCGGTTACAGATAATGAATGAATGACTGCAATATAAAACATAGTTTTTGAAAGTACCTTGTTTTTTAGGTGGTTTTTCACACTGAATTACTCCCAGAGGCTTCACAGCACCGCGATGAGAGTGCTATTTTTAGAAACGGTAGGATCTGCGGTTTCCAACGGTATGAGCTCACAGACGCATTCAAGCATTCAAGAATTATAAAGCTGATTATATAAGTTGTGCTTTTTACCCCGCAGACTGCGGAGTTAGAGTCCAAGAGCCATATGGGTCTGTTATAACCATAGGTTTCAGTGGACAGTGTTATTCGCGCTAACATCTAATCTTCATATTTAACTTCATTGCCAAAAGATGGTGCTCTTTCCTGATTTAAAGATTTCACGTGAAGCAGGAGTCAGATTAGTGGTAGTAACAAACGTCTATAAACCTTTTTCACCACGTAGCGGACATCCTGGAAAAACTGGTTGATATGAAATGAGAGGAGGGGAGGAATTCCTTATTTGATGAATGACTAAATACATTTTTACTATGCTCAGTTTCAGTGGAATATAATTATGCAAAGCCTTTTCACATTTCTTCATGAATTTCCTTGTAAGTGTGCATTTAAAGACCATACCTTTGGACAACAACAGTCAGTGTTAAAGAGAGGTTCAGCCAGTTTTTCTTCTGGATTTTTCTGTATAAATGAACTGTTACGATGAGAAGTCATTCAGAGCGTGTTGATGTAAAATGCTTATTTCTTTATTCAGTCAGAAATGTTCAGCATGGCAGTGACCTTAATCAAGCATTAAAAATGTTTAAAGTCTCTAAAGACCTTCTCAAAATAAAGTCACTCCTCAAAATGTTATGGTTATGAATATTTTTCCTGATACACAAGACTTTGTTTAATAATAGTTTTATAACAAGGTCATTTTAATCACTGTGTAAATGGTTGTGAATTAATACATTTAATTTTCAATGTTTATTTGATCATCAGTAATGAACTGGATAACAGAATGAATATATTTCAGAAATACAGACCAGTTAATTTGTGGCCTGTATATGAACAGTTATTATTTAATAGCAATTTTTGTTCCAAAAACAATTACAGCTCTGTACATTATTTTTAAATTTAAGAATCAGTTTTCAAGAATTGTGGAATGTACAATATTTAAATTAATAATATTCATTCATTCATTCATTCATTCATTCATTATCTGTAACCCTTATCCAGTTCAGGGTCGCGGTGGGTCCAGAGCCTACCTGGAATCATTGGGCGCAAGGCGGAAATACACCCTGGAGGGAGCACCAGTCCTTCACAGGGCAACACAGACACACACACACATTCACTCACACGTACTGACACTTTTGAGTCGCCAATCCACCTACCAACGTGTGTTTTTGGAATTAATTAATTAATAATATTTTGAGTGTAAATACCATGACAAATATTATTCTATTATACCTCAGACTGTACACTATGTATTATGGATTTGAGATTTCAGATCAGAATATTTGCAGCGTGTGCTTGATGCATCTTTTTCACCTTCAGGTAGAGCATAAAGTTATATAGAAACATGACCTCTGCTGTTGAGCAAAACACAAAACAATGACAATGCCAGGGGACAATTAATCACCCATATGCTTTTTGTTGCCTGGAGAAATCCCAAGAAACCCACCCAGCTGAGCCAACTAGCTATTTACATATTACCCAGGTTAGGGTGTAACAGTTAATACCCTACAGTGCCAACAGCAATATTACATAATATGCCTTACCAAGAACTTTTGTTTTTGAAACTCAATTTATTCAAACCTTGTCTATCTTTCTGTATAAAGAGGAACCTTCTGATTATAACCTATCCAACAACATTCAAACATTTTCCAGGTTTATCTACCGAACATTTGCATACATATTATTACACACATATTATTAAGCTTGTTTTATTATGATATTGCCATTTTTTTATTTTTTTGGCATTTCTTCCCTTTTCCTGGCATATGCCTGCTGCCTTTTGTGTACTTGGTTTTGGGAGTGTAGCTGTTTTGGAAGTTTAACACTGTATTTTTGATTTTAAAAAAAGTTTCACTAACACTTGATGTAATTCATCATCCATGAGGCTACATAAGAGGAGGCATAAACTGACATGACTTTAAAAAGCCTGATACCAGACGTGAATCAAAGCCAAGCTTTTATCAAACAAACAATTAACTACAGAAAAGCACTGATCAATATTCACTTTATATTATATATGTTAGGATATTTTTTAACCGTGACCCTGAAATGGATTTAGCAGTAAAGAAGGTGATGATGAGCATATTTTTTATATGTATATGATATGCAATTGACTTATTTTCTGCAGTTCTTCCAAGAAAAATTGGCTTGAGTGTTTTGTAATACATCACACATTGCTTTTCCTTAAGTAAAATATGCCTACTGGTTAAAATAAACATAAGCGTGTTTTCCTGATGCTCTGTTACTTGTTGCTCTGCATGATGTGATTTTCCACCATACCTACGTGAGAATATCAATAGACGATTTTCTTTAAAACAAATAAAGAAATGAGATAAAATTTACTTCTTATCTCTGTTGAAAAAAAACAAAAGCCTTGTATGTAGGGCTTCGCCTTTTATGTTTCCTTGTTGAATTGCCTCTGACCACGTTCAGTGAAGATTTTGGAGTAAACAAGTCAATAGCATGATTAAGTAGTCCCCTTATCAGCTCGTGGTTGCAGAATATGGAGCAATAGCATCTCAACTTTCAGCCCTTCCTCCAGCACACACCCCCTCCTCCCATAGGCTGCTGTTCCACTGATGTCTGTCTCTCTGCTGCACGTCTGAATAATTTGTGATTGTGTTACATTGTACCATTAACAGCAGAAACCCTGATGGAATTTACTGCTTATGTAACAGTGTGAAAAACAACATTTTTAATTTTACAAGATGTTTTGCTTTAATATTTTTATTTTCCAGAAAATAATAACTCTAATGCCAGAAACTTGGTGCTTCACATTTTACATTAAACCATTCCTGTCCAACAATGCCAAAGAAAATTTAAATTGTCTATGTTTAAAATAATCAACATTTAACACCACACATTTATTTCTATTTTTTTATCTAATAGTAAAATATTTAAATGTCTAATGTATTCAATATGAAACATTCTACATAAAATATGATACATTAAATGAAACTATATATATATATATATATATATATTTGTTTGTTTTAGCTTTAGATGACTTTAAAGTCCCAGATCAGTAAATGATGTAAACAAAAGCTATACCATTACCTTATATAGGCTCAGAATAAACTATATAAGCTAAGGATGGGGGTTTGAATGGGAGAAGGCATTGGCTAAACTTCTCAACAAGTAGTCCACTGGTGCTTGTTTATATGCTGTTCTTTTCATTGTGAAAAACATATTTATTTACAATGTACGAATGTTGTCGTCATGGAAATGTTCTTCATCATCTTCTTCACACCATTAAAAATAAACAACAAGTTCTCAGTGTATTAAATCACTTTTAAAATGACAAGTTAACATTTACTCTAAATAGTGTCCCAGGATGTTTTTAAAAATGCTAAACATGTCAATGAAATGACCTTATTCTTACTAAATCATGGCCGTGACTTAACTATAACAACTGGTACCCACTCCTTTTTAAGCTGTGGTCACTATTTATTATTTATATGGGATGCCACTTATGGAACTTTTATTCATTCATTATCTGTAAGCGCTTATCCAATTCAGGGTCGCAGTGGGTCCAGAGCCTACCTGGAATCATTGGGCGCAATGACACCCTGGAGGGGGCGCCAGTCCTTCACAGGGCAACACACACACACTTTTGAGTCACCAATCCACCTACCAATGTGTGTTTTTGGACTGTGGGAGGAAACCAGAGCACTCGGAGTAAACCCACGCGGAGCGGGAATCGAACCCACAACCTCCACAATCCTGAAGCTGTGTGACTGCGCCACCGTGCCGCCCCATTATGGAACTTGATTAAAGATAAATAACAGACACATATAGGTTGTGAAACAATGGGAAAACACTTTAAAGCACTTTGTTTGCTGTTGTACTTTAAAGGTGCACTAGTCCATTTCACCGTAATCTGTTTTTGTAGTTTAACTACAAAGCGACCTGAGGTTGTGCATCCTGAATTCTGACCAATACATTAGCACATTAGTCAAGACCACTTCAATTGGCTCATCCAGTGAACCACAATAAAGGCAGCGATTTTTGCCCAGAGTGGCAGGTCCCAGAAGTTTTCTGAGGCATATGCACTTGTGCAGAGGCCACTGCAAAAACAGGTGTATTCAAATCATGCCATTCATATTTTACAGTTTGTACTAGACCGAATAAAATGGAACAAAGTCACCTCATGTGCCTACCAATGCAACAGATACCAATATGACACCAAGAACTTACAAACTATTTAGCGCATGATGCTTGTGAGGGTTGTGTTGAATGTCAACAGTCTTCGGTTTAAAGCCGTTTGATAAAGTGCTGTTCTGCTCGGAGATGAGGGGTGGTTCCTACGTCACGGACAACACCCCCCTCCGGCCCACTGAAATCCGAGGCTTTCTTTTTATATGGGCTCGTTAAAGTCCGGGTGACGTCAAAGCTCCGGACTGCGTTCATTCAGAGCAGACAGAGCACGCGCTGCCCCCGTTGCTCCCGCCCGCCGCGGTTATAAAGCCGAAGCCGGCAGAGAGAGAACAGCGTGTGGGAGGCTAAAGCTAATAGCATTGTCTTGTCATTAGAGTTGTTTGTGTTTGAATACAACCGCTGAGGTATATGATGACGGTGTGAGATGGCACAGAAGGACACGCTTTTACATCTCTTCGCGGGGGGGTGAGCTTGCTGTTTTTTTCCTTTTATTTGTAACGTAGATGTCGTTTGTCCCTGGGATAGTTTATGAGTAACCTTAGCCGTCGCTATGAGCACAAGGTGATTCGTTGAATTAAATCAGACGGATTGGCGACGATAAGCGCTTGTTTCACTCTCAATCTAACAGGGTCAACAGCTAGTGATGTTAATGTTAATGGTCACCGTTAAACGGACAAGCCTACACTAAAGTTGTGCTTAGTCTGCGTTTGTGTTGCCGAAGTGGTTGCTAGGCAGCTATCTAGCTACCGTGCGTTCTGCGCTTTTTTGAGTCATTCAAACGACGCAGAGTATTGTGGCGTATTCTGGAATGGGTTATTCTTAATAATGAACTATCGGACATAGAATTTTGGCCTTGTGACGCCAACTATGACGTAATGGTTTTATGCTGGTTTTAAAGCCCAATATCTAGTTAACGTTAGCTAACTAGATTATGTCAAACCCTGCTTCTCAATGCGTGTACCCCGTAAATAAACCACTTTAAAGATGACAAGATAAAATGAACCGTTCCTCTAATATGTCCGCTGTCCGTCAGCATGTTGAAAATGCTAACCTAGTTGAGCCTAGGGCGACCCCTGTGTCTTGTGTTACATAAGCGTTCCTGTCTCCTCTGCTCGTCTTTCCTGTCGCATGATCGCAACACACGCCTCATGATGAAAGCCATGTCTGGCACGCTATTTTAACGTTATTGTAAGTGTTAATTTTGCTGGAGAAATTGCATAATACTTTTTGACTATGACGTGCCCGAGTAGTATACACTGTGTGACGTTACAGTTATAAGGCTCAAAATGTGTGTCATTGATGTGCTTGTCTATATCAGGGACACTCTGAACTTGGCTTAATGTACTTAAACATTACCAAAAGACCAAGGCACTCGAGCATCTTCACATAAACCTTTATGAAAGTGTTTTTTCAGAGCTACTGGAGACTTCACTTCAGAATAAATAAAAGCCTGTGAGCAGCTTAAGGCATAAAATTATGTACTATTTATAATAACGTTTAAATATATCCTTTCCGCCTTCCTAAATCATGTCTTATTTCACAAAATCATACCCACCAATCATTTTAATCCCATATCTTACTAATGTAGTCACATGCACTATTAAGAGAACTGGTTTTTCCATACGTCTTATTTTTGCATTTATTTACCTGTGTTAAACTATTCAGCCTTTCCATATAAAGGGTTTAAAATGAGACAAAACAGCACAAAAAAAGCACAAGCTTGATATTAGGTTAGATCCTCAATTTTTTTAGCAAGAAACAGATATTCATGATCAAGCGAGGAATTAGGTTTTCATAGCTCAGTTTCCAATGGTCTGTCTTTTATAATAGTAAAAATAACCTATTACTCTTTTAACACAACACTTGGATGCAAATGTTTGCCATGTGCTAATTTAGACCATTTTTGTGGCAGGATTCAAGCAATCATTAGCAAGCCAACGTTATTTAATTATGGCCAAAATCCACAATACTCAGGTGGCTTGTTTTGTGTAGCATCGTGGATCTGATCAGTGTTAAATGCCCAGCTCTGAGAGGTATGCCACGTTATGCCTAAAAAAAAGTCAACGCATATGCTATTTGATAAGTGATGACCTCACACTCTCTAGAAGTTGCATCAGAAAAAAAATTATCATTTGTTTTCTGGAAAAATGTCCTAAACCCCGTCTTGCAGTTTTTCAACATGCCAATCGGATGTTTTGTCAAAGTTTAACTTTTCAAAATAGTGAACAATAGTCATATTGGTCATTGGTTGCAGTGTTGCTTGTTTTGAGGAGCCTTTGTACGGAACACCTTTTAGTCAACAATCCACAGTTCCCAGAGAAATAAAAAAAAAGGAACGTCTGTTACTTGATTTGTTTAAAATTTTGTGTAAGTAGTGATGTTTATTACTTTCTTTACAGCTAATACATATGTTAAAGGGCATTGTCCTGATATCTCCACCCATTCATACATGTTATATATATATATACACACACACATACACTTTTAACATTGTTTAACTGCTATTGTAACATGCCTACTGAAAAATAAATTATGTAAATTAAGTCTACCTGTATATGGTGGGCCTTTAAAGTGGAATATCACATCAAAATGGATGCTTGAGAGTTGCAGTGCTTATAATAAGCCTTTAATCTCTTGTAAAGGTCTTTGACCCCGTTATAATTTCTGTCTGAGAGATTTGTTTAATCTGTACCTCACCTGAGGTGTGCCGTACAAAAGTTTGCTCTGAACTCCCATCTGAAAACATGAAACATCAATCAGGTGGCGGATGTGCCACATCCAGCAGTGAAGGCACAATTGAAAGGAAACACAAAAGAAAGGCAAATGGTGTTTTGTAAATGTGTGTATGTCATACCGTGGTACTGAGGACCCAGACATCCCTAATTAATCTCACATAGTCAATATCAGCATGCTCAAGGGAGTGCTGTCCAAAATAAGTTTGCAGCTTTATTTCTATTCAAAAGAGGTTTTGTTTTTGAAAATATTTCAAAACATTTCAAATGATCCTGGTTTTAATTCACCCATTTCACCCTACACAGCCTGCCAAAGTATTCCAAAAACTCTTCATCCAATTAGTGTGTTTAACTACGAATTTGACCAGTGCAGCATGAAACTCCCTGATATATTTAGTACCCTGGGCTTAGGCAAGATTTTACCGTGTATTCATCTTCAAAAATCCTTAATATACAAACACTGTTTTCCAGAAAAGTTGTGACATCACTTTTACCTTATTAAAAAAAAGTAATTTGTTAATTCTCTTTAATAAGCTTTAATAGACCAAAGCATAAAGACATTTCTTGTGTTTTCACTTATAAATTTTTTTATAAACATTAACACATTTAGAATTTGATGCCTGCAACACATCTGAGATGTTAGGACAGATTTTTTTCCAATGTGCTACACCTTGTGACCTTTTATTTAATAAAATAATGCGGAAAAGTTTGCAAGTGGAAATTTTTATTTAAATATGAAATTTCACCCATGCAATGGTCACGGCACATCCTGTGTTTTGCTCCCATTGCTGCTCTTATGTTGGATGTCTATTGTTTAATAAACTACTTGGTAGTTAGTCATACAACTGATATGACTTTCTCCTAGCATAAAAGTTTCAGATTGCAGATTTCAGATTTATTTAATACAGTGGTGGACTCTAAACTATTATTTATTTATTTTTATCCGTGTGACTATATTTATTACGGTGGTGTGACATTTTCTAATGTGTGTAGCAATCTGAGGGCTCAAAGGACATGCTCGTTCAACATTGGTGTCCAGCTTTACCCTACATGGACTGGTATTTTTCCGAATTTCTTGAATCATTTCACATTATTAAGTAAAATAGATGAGGCCTTTTGCAGTCTTGAACAGAATTGTTGTTTGAACTATGTGACAATTCTCTTATGAATTTTGGCATAAAGTAATGAAAAATGACTTCTTTGCTTGTTTCCTTTGTTTTAATTTCTTTGAAGAGAAAATACATTGTTACAAACCACAACCAAGTTGATCAAGGGAAAAGATTCTGGTTTAAATTCTTACTCTGTAGTCCAGGTTTTTGGTCTGCAGCTGTGCAATCAATACCACCTACGTCATATTTTGTCCTTTTGCCACTTGTCAGTTTGTTTTCCCTGACCTGTATGACTCTCAAAACAACAGAGATTGGAATGACGACAGAATGTGCAGTGGACCTCATACTGTAGACTTTTAAATTATTTTCTACCCTGAAGACACTATCTCTTAATATTACTCCAAATATTATTTATTAGCAAAGCAAGCTTTTCACTTATCATTATTTCATTGCCTTACTCTCTGTGAACAAAGGCCCTATGTTTTGTTTTATTTTTTATTAACTAGGGGTTTGACAAATGTGATGTGTAATGTTTTTGTTCTTGCATGATTACAGATGTGGTGGTACAGTGGGTGCCATTATGACCTGCCCGCTGGAGGTGTTGAAGACCAGGCTACAGTCCTCAGGCCTCACCCTCAGACCGGTCTTCCAGGTCCAGCTGGGCACACTCAATGGCGCTGGCGTTATTAGGCCAGGTCCGGTCACACCCAGTCTGCTGCAAGTTCTACGGTAAGTGGGATCTCATGAATGTGACTGACAGTTAAGAACATGAACACTACAGAACAGGTGACATCCTGCCCACCTCTGCCATAAATATACATGGACTATACTGAGATGGTATTGTTTAATATATAAAGTATTTTTTTTCTAGTAATATAAAAGGCAACTTCAGTTTCTTTTATCGAAGTGCTGTTTGTGGCTGCAGTGTGAATGAGTATTTAGAAGTCAGTGAGGTCCAGTTAGGGGACAAGACTGCTGTCTAACTATTTCTGGGAGGGCAGCCATGGCGTCCGTGCAGTCCGGCACAAACACTGTTACAGTGGAACCTGCTATCACATAGCTCCTCCTTGCCAGCTCATGTTACACATCATAAGCACCGGGTGCCCCTGTTAGTATCTATCAGAGTTAACTCCATTTTCAGTGCAGTCTTCCTCCTTGAGTTCCTTTTTATGAGGATAATGCGCATGTTGAAACATGTTTTGTTATGACCAGGCTATAATAGGAAACACAAACACTGTACAAGAGATAAAAGAATAACACTTCCTTCCTTGTGGTTTGATTGCTGTTAAAATTTGATCATGTTCTGGGTACTTTTTTAAAATGGATAACATCGTACTTGGTTGATTCTTTAGAGAGACATTATCTCTGTCATTGTTTAGCCTGTCTAACACATGGGGTGACTTTTTTTTCTGCCTCGTTGCTGTTGTACCAAGACACAATGTTTGTTCTGCCAAATAAAACAGTGACTTTACTCAATTTGTATAATGAATAAAGGCTAAGGCTTTTCTTGTCTGTGGACCTGAATTATGTAAAGGGTGGCATTTAGACTTTAATGATGCACAGGTAACCCGAATGAAAGATGTTTTCTTAACATGCTTGTAGTCTGAGAGTCCACTGAAACTTTATAACACCCTCAAGGATATATATTCGGTACTTTTAGTTGTGGAACAAAACTGTTCTATATTCTATGTTAATTGTAGATTATTAAGTTGTTGATTTCATACACCCTGTTTAATCTCCACTTATTTTGTTTTATTTTACAAATTCCTATTAAAGTGTACAAATATCCAGCTCTCCTGTTGAGAATGAAATGCACCTTTTTAGGGCACACAACTGGACTTTAAAACCACTTGTCACCCCTTGAAAAATGTTAAACCATTAAAGTAAACTGTGTCAAACAGTAAACTGGACTGGGGCAGTGTGCTAAAGGACCAATATCCATTGACCACTGTTCTAACAACAGATTCAACCAGGACAAACTCTGAAGACAAAACCATTTATAATGTATAACCTGAATGCCAAACATTGTTGCCATGTAATGTGAGCTGACTGAACCCTGGATTCTATTTTTGTTTTTCATGATCAGGTCAATTCTGGAGAAAGAAGGACCAAGTTCGCTGTTCCGAGGCCTGGGTCCAAACCTTGTTGGTGTTGCACCCTCAAGGTAATAATTTTAAAAACAATTCTTGTAGAATCTGGGGCATGGCCTTGACGTCAGCACTTTGTTCTCAAACCTAAACATCCATTATAATAGCCTTGACCTTGCTCTTGTTTTTGTGCTACCGTAAAGCTTTAAGAAAGTGTGATGTCTTAGCAGAACATTTAAAATTTATCTGTTGAACAAAATGGTAAATAAAACTGTATGAAATGTAACTAAACTGGAGAGGTTAGTTTAATCCAAAATATAATTTTGTAAGTTTTTGTTTTAATTCACAAAGCATTTGTCATTTAATTAATTTACCTATAGCACTGCTGTTTTATATTATCCTTAGAAATCTGGTTTCTGCTCTGTGGTTAGGGTTTTTAATTGTCCGGTGATCATATCCCTGGGATTCCACAGCCCAGTATCACTGAATAGGCAGCTGTAGTTTCAAGGACTTATTCGGTTTGTTGTAATGAGGGTGATCTGGCACAGTCTATTCCCAAAGTTCATCAAAGAGCAGAGCCAGCATGGAAACGGACAGTTCTGGACCTTGTCAGGAACGTGCACTGTAGGCTATGTGGCTATAGACATGGCAGATTGTCAGTATAACCCTTTCTTTCACATTAAACCAATTCACAAAGGGAAGCAGGGAGCCTGGGGGTCAGATGTAAGCCATGTTCTTTCTTTATCTAAAATGTTCTCTTTTGTTGTTTCAGGGCAATTTATTTTGCAGCTTACTCGAAGTCAAAAGAGACGTTCAATGGCTTTTTTGTGCCCAACAGTGGAGTGGTGCACATGTCTTCAGCAGGGTTTGCAGGTGAGGTGTAGACTATTATGCAGTGTAGTGATTTTGGTTGATACATGATTAGTGGTACTTAAAAAAAATAATAATAATAAATAAAATAAAAAGTGTATATAAATTTTGTCTTTAAAAAAAACATTTTTGTTTATATTTTCAGCTTTTGTAACAAATTCCTTGATGAACCCCATCTGGATGGTCAAGACCAGAATGCAGCTTGAAAAAAAGTAATTTTTTTTTAAATGATTATTAAAGATGTTCTCTCCAGCTCCATAAAATCTGTGTACCGACTATTCCCAGCCTAGCACCTGCAACTGTGTGAGAAGTACTGTGCACTGATAAAATGTTACACAACCATCACAGCAATTAACATGTGACCAAATAGGCCACAGTATAAATATCCACCTTGACACGCTAGCCTTGGCTTGAGGGGACCTGGTCTATAATTATCTCTGCAAAGAGCACAAACCAGTAGACACTCGAAGTCAGATGAGAAAAGTATGTCAGTTACTTGCATAGTCTTGCAGTAAAAACCTCCATTCACCCTATGCCCCGACCAAATTGCACAGTGACTAATTTGCAAAAAAATTAAATATCAGAGTGTCTACATGTACAATTTAACCTGTGTTGAGTGAACTGGCTTAATTTTTAAAAAAGAAACTATGCCTTGTATAAAATTCTTTAATGGTTATAACCTGTCTTGGCACCTACTAAATGCCTTATGTGATGGTTTTACTCGCAGGGCACGAGGAGAGAAGAAGATGAACGCACTACAATGTGCTCGCTATGTGTACAGGACAGAGGGGGTGCGGGGATTTTACCGGGGCCTTACAGCATCGTACGCTGGAATCTCAGAGACTATGATCTGCTTTCTCATCTACGAAACACTGAAAAAGCATCTTGTTGAAAGTCAACTTTCCACACATAACAATGGCAGGGAAAAAGGTGCTTCTGATTTCCTGAGCCTTATGGCTGTGGCGGCTTTTGCCAAAGGCTGTGCCTCCTGCATAGCGTATCCTCATGGTATGTATACTCTTCATATTAATAATAATGTACTCTGTTGGAACTAAAGTCCTCACCCCCTCCATGCACCCCAAAAAAAATGTTTTAAAAAATACATCTAAACTTGGAGAAGGCATTGTTCTAACAACAAAAATTACAACTTTGTTTTTTTTGCAATTTCATGAATGGATTAAAAAAAATTATTATTATTATTTTTAGTGAAGCACTCTGTCTCACTGACAATTTGATCTGCCATGAGTCATGCTTCCTACATGCTGAATTGAGCTTTATGCGAAAGTTTAAGGGTTTTTTTTTCCCCTCCCCCCTGACTGTCTCTCAATTTTTCCCTCCAGAGGTCATTCGCACAAGACTCAGAGAAGAGGGCAGCAAGTATAAGTACTTCTTCCAGACGGCTCGCCTGGTAGCAGTTGAGGAGGGTTATGCAGCTTTTTACAGAGGACTCATTCCACAGCTTATTCGGCAGATTCCCAACACAGCCATAGTGCTCTCTACTTATGAGCTCATTGTCTATCTGCTGGGTCAGCCCTCCAAATAAAGGCCAGAATAACAAGCACAAAGACTCTTGGGACTGTAGTTTAAATGGGAGACTAATAGTGTTACACTGTTTTTGCTTGAGGAATGGGATGCAGGTTTGCAACAATGTCCAAAGACAGAGGAAAGCCTATTTTTGTTTGGCTGTATACACAAACTCTCAGCTGTAATTATATTAAATTCATTCTGCATCCCAACTTTGCTTTTTAAATATCAAACATGAAGATGTGATTATACTTTTAAGGGTTACTGCCAAATGTTTGTTAATATTGCATCATTGTACAGAAAGCGGTCACCTGAAGACACAGTGATATTAAGTTAACTAAATTATTCTTTTTGTCTTTTTATTTTTAAAATTTTAGCATTCATTCAGTCATGGTTCTGTCAAATGCTGCTGTATGGTACTCATCCAAAGATGCTGATGCTAAAATTTCCAGTGAAGCTGTGTATAAATGGGCGAGGTATGGGTTCTGAAATGGAAATGGAAAGGGTAGCTCTTTGGGGACCTAATGTGTACATACTTGCTCCCACTGCATTATGTTGCAGTAGTTTTGAGTTCTGCATCATGTAGTGACCTGGAGTTTGACCAAGTCTGTATGTTTAGTTATTTTGTCTGTTTTACTGTTAGTGATGTCCTCTTTTATAGAAAAGGAATCCCAAATGCATATTCGACCAATGATTCAATAAAATGCATAGTTTTAAATAATGTTTTACTTGTTTTCTATACGCATGTTAATTTAATCCATGTTGAGTGCACAAGTGCAGATCGTCCATCACATCTTCCAGGTGGATGCTGCAAACTGGTGTTTAAGGTGACTCCCTAAAATATAAAGCATTTTTCTAGCCACCAAATCTCTTTACAAGTAACCCATCACTCAGTCGAGTTATTTCTTGCAGAGAAAGACTGGCACAAATTTGATCTGAACAAAAAGAGGAAAGGTTTTTTTTCTTCCTGACCAATCCTTGCAGCATTGCCTGTATTTCATACCAACATATGTTTGGTTTTAATTTGGCACATACTTGGTTTTTAATTTGGAGTGTATGAAGATAAAATCCAGAGACCTGCCCTCTTGAGTTTTAAACCTTTTTCCTCAGATTGAAGGATCACTACAAATGTAGGTGTGTAGATAGCCGTCTCTCACTTGGTTTTTTCTTTTTCTAAAATGATCATAATAAAAGCATTATATATAATTAATAGGACACTAACACTGCTATAGTTGTTCCACTTTTGGCTGCTCCTGCAGAGTAACATGACTAGCAACGCCCTTTCTGATGCAACTCTCCATTATGGGGCCAGCACCAGGTGTTCACATGCGCAACCCAAGTAACTCTGTAGTGGAAAGAACACTCAACTCCACTCCAGACAGTGATCCAAGGGGAGGCTTACACCCAGGCCATTCATGGCCTTGGAGATATGGGGTAGTGACAACAACAGTTGCCACCATGCTGCCTCTACAATGATGGCTAGAGATGTAGCTTATTCTATTCTTTCTCTCATATACTGTGTATATATATATATATATATATGTGTGTGTGTGTGTGTGTATATATATATATATATATATATATATATATATATATTCAGTCCTAGAATATAGAATTCATCCTATTTAACTACTTGGCCAGAAACGTAGAGAATTTCTGTAGACATGTTTTTTCTGTTGGTGCATTAATCCAAATGTTATTTTGACACATTGTAAAGGAATTTTCCAAGTACGTTAAAAAGTGTTCTACAAAATGGTAAAATTTGTATTTACCGTTTGTGGTGTGTAAGGTACTCCCTCTTGTGTTTTACTGGTGAAAAAACAGTTGTTTCGAAGACTCTTATTTTGACACTCGTTCCTCTCTTAACCCCCTCTTAGCTCATAGCCACTGATTGACGCGCGCTTCTGTTGCCCGCGTGCGCGCGCCAGATGTACTGCTAGCAAAACTATTAATAACATTAAAGTAAAATAAAGTGTAACACTAACTCCGCGGAGCGGTGATGGAGTTCATAGAGCAGGCCTTACTGCTGTGTCCGCAGCTGCTCTACGCCGGAGCCGGAGCGGCGGCCGTGTGCACGGGAGGAGCTCTGCTCTATAAACTAGCGAACAGGTATCGGGCCTCCACCGGTTCCGCAGCACACTCCTGACAAACTGTGCGTTTCACATTTTAAACGCGTTGATTTGTTTCCGTCCGTCGAATACAGTGTGTTACAAGCTAGTTTACCTAAAAGCAAATGACGGTTAAAATCCGGTGAGGCTAAAAAAGCTGAAAGCGGCTTGTTGTTGTAATATCCCGTTCCACCTTAAAAGCACCAGGCACCACAATAGAACTCCTGCATCATTTAAGGTGGAACGGAAAAATGTGGAACATAAACAGTGTAAGCGATAAGAAACATCGTGTTGCATTTTCTCAGATACGCGCGCACACACACACGCTGTCTGACCAGACCAAAAAGACATGGCGGTATTCCCCACAAACTGTCCATTTGATCAGCTCCTTGGACCATTATAGGTGCACATTGTAGTTCCACAATTATGCACTGTTGTTCTGCCCCCCTTCACCCTGTTCTTCAAAAGTCAGGTTCGCCAAATGGCGGGTGTTATTTGCTTTAAAGAATATTTTTATCGTCACAGTGGTGTCTTAGTGTGTGCTGGTGTGAATCAGACACAAAGGTGCTGCTGGAATTTTGAACACATCACTCAATGACAGCTCACAAACACCTTCCTTGGTCTTTCTTGTAATAGCTGGAAATATGCTGCTGCATTTTCTCATATTATACATGTAAGGTTTGCCCACTTTTATGTTAAGATGTGGACAGTAACAAAACTAAGTAACAATAAGTAGTCCAACATTGCTCAAGGCATCTATACTGCAAACAGCATCTAAGGCATCTCTACAGCAAACATCTATACTGATTTGCCATTATATGAATGCCCTTTAACTTGTGTTTCATACATGGAGCATCTGTTCCTTGTGCTTTGTATGGGGTGTTCTACAATGCATATGGTTGCAAACTGTTTAAAACTATTTATGTAACAGAAAATGACCAAAAAATCTATAGGTTTTTGTATGTGTACTAACTGTGTTGTTTTTATATAATTATATAGCTTTTCACTAATACAGCTACACAAAAATTCAAGTGAGGACAATGTAAATTAAATATGCACTCACTTTTAGAGGTTTATTGTTAATAAAACACAAGCCAAAAGTGCAGTGTGCATATAATAAATTCAAGTTTTGTTTTGTAATTTGTGAAAACTTAATGCAGTGCCGTTTGTGGAGCATATCTTAACCCTGAGAGAATGAATTGAGGTGCTTCCCATATTTAACAAAATGCAGTACTTCAGAATTCCTTTATAGAAGCATTTAGTTACAGAACAGTTTATGTCTTCCATTTGTGTTTGACTTTTGATTTGCTTCCTTTACATAGGAAGAAACCAACACATGTTAAAGTGAATTGCTGGTTCTGCAGTCAAGACACTGAGGTTCCTTATGGGAACAGAAACTGCTGGGACTGCCCGAACTGTGAGCAGTACAATGGCTTCCAGGAGGTATTGCCTTGTCTTGAAAATATAAACATTTATTACTGACTAACATATTCAGTTTAGTCCTAGGGCTTCATTTATACATTTGTAGGCACTAATGTGATCTTGACATGACTTTCATATTTAATTTTTTGTTTTAATACGCTGTCTGAAAAATGTAATTCAGGAATGATTAAAAATGTGACTGCTAATTTGTAATTTTTTGTTGATATGTTGTGTTTTGCAGAATGGTGATTACAACAAACCAATTCCAGCACAATACATGGAGCACCTCAATCATGGAGTATCAGCTGGTTTTCCTGTGTGTGAGGCACCCAAGACTCTTCAGTGGGTTAACTGTCAAATGCTGCTATGCAAAAAGTGCAATAATAACCAGACGATAAAGATAAAGCAGTTGGCATCGTTTACTCCAAGGGAGGAAGTAAGTTTTACATTTGATCTTCGTTCTTTTAGTTAAAACAAGGGACTACAATTATTAAAAGTGTGGTTTGATGATCATAAAGAGGCAGATTGTAGTACTCTTTCATTCATTCATTCATTCATTATCTGTAACCGCTTATCCAATTCAGGGTCGCGGTGGGTCCAGAGCCTACCTGGAATCATTGGGCACAAGGCGGGAATACACCCTGGAGGGGGCGCCAGTCCTTCACAGGGCAACACAGACACACATTCACTCACACACTCACACCTACGGACACTTTTGAGTCGCCAATCCACCTACCAACGTGTGTTTTTGGACTGTGGGAGGAAACCGGAGCACCCGGAGGAAACCCACGCGGACACAGGGAGAACACACCAACTCCTCACAGACAGTCACCCGGAGCGGGAAACGAACCCACAACCTCCAGGCCCCTGGAGCTGTGTGACTGCGACACTACCTGCTGCGCCACCGTGCCGCCCTGTAGTACTCTTTAACTATTATATTTCGAGCATTATTGTCTATTGTAAGGGGTTAAATTACTTGTGATTCTGCAATTAAAATAATTTTTGAGCCATAAGTCAAATTGCCCACTCTTTTCTGCCAACCACTGCAAAATATAACACACACAGCTGTAGGAATCAAGTCCAAACTCTTTTCAGCTTTTCTCTTTGACAGTTTGTTGTAGCTCAAAGTGGTCTTTCCAGAAATATAACATTTGCCCACACATGCTGACTGCCATGATGTAAAGTTAGACCGTTTGATAAAAATCAAGAATGTTATACATCAAGACTGACTGATTCACACTAAAGGGGAAAACCATGTATTTTTTTTTCATGTTATACATTTGCACCAAAACCTGATAGATTTTGAGAATGTCCAATTTTCTTTTTATGTACTTCCTTTGCAGGACAACTATGATGAAGAAATAGAGGTGTACAAGCATCATCTTGAGCAAACCTACAAGTTGTGCCGACCTTGTCAGACTGCAGTGGAATATTACATCAAGCATCAGAACCGGCAGCTGCGAGCTCTGCTTTTTAATCACCAACTCAGACGCAGTCGTGATGCAGACAAAGCCTTTGTTAAGGTGGTTATAATGTGCTATATAAATGTCAGCAGTAATTGGTGTTGAAGTACATATATAGTTTAACGTTTAAAAAGTAATTTCAGCAATGTCATATGTAGATGCCTTCACACACATCTACAACAGCAGTGTTGACTGTAGTCAGATTTCTAAGTATTTTTCCTCTTCCTTTAAAATGGAATGCTACCTAGTACCAAGTAGCTGTTGGGTCATCTACACAGAAATGTGCAGTTAACACTGATGTACATCTATATGTTGTTTTAACAGTACAGTGGAATAAACCATTTTATATGTATATTTGCAGATTCTTATCAAGCTGTTGGAAAAAAAATAGTCCCAGCTTAGCTTTCATTCTGTGAAGAGAATTTGAAATCAGATCTTTGGATGAATGTACATACTGTATGTCACTGGAGCACCCTGTTTTAGTCTCATGTTACTGACGTTGATAAATTTTCCGCTTCACCTATGTATCAGTTTTGTTCATCGTTACCACACTTGATTTTTTTGGCATGGATGTGTAAGCTTTAGTGAAATCCAAAGATATGAAAAGACCTGTTCCCTCTTGCTCCGTTTGTGTCAAATCAAGGAACACGTTTCTTGCTGTTTCAGACTTGCTGTACCAGCTCCAAGAATTCTGGCTCAGTACCCACCAACTAATCAGCTTCTTTTTTTTTTTCTTCTTCTTCTTTGTTACAGAGCTCCTACTCTCTCTCCACACCTGTGTGGCTCATAACACTCAGAGCCCTGGCCTTTCTTGTCTGTGCTTTTCTGGTCACAGTGGCAATATATGGATCTGGAGACTTGTCCTCTGTTCCTAACAGCTCTCAGACCCTGAGTGGAGGGGTCATCCCACCCAAACATGCCCTCCAAAATGAAACTGAAGACAAGGCCAACAACAGCAACAAAACAGTGCAAATGTGGAATGATCTGATGGGTCTTCTTCCAGAGCAGGCAGTGGAGAATGTCAAGCTGATCTGGCAGTCTGGAAGAAACCACCAGATGACTGTGGCTTCCATTGGCCTTTTGACTTGCGTAACTGGCGTGTTAATGGCTGGCCCTGTCAGGTGAAACATATAATCTATATTTGCATATATATATATAGTATATGTAGTTTATTATTATTATTTCACTATGTGCTATTCTGTTGTGAAGGTTGCGGAGAATTGATGCTGTCGCTTCATTCCTTTGGCTCCTGGTGGTATGCCTTTACTTGGTTGAGTGCTATCTGAAGGCTGACATCCCTGATTGGTTGGACACAGTCAAGTTCGGCATTACGTCTTTGTGCTGCTTGGTTGGATTTGCTGCTGCTGTGGCAACACGCAAGCCCACCAGTCCGAGAAGAACCAGAGGCCGCAGGTCAGAAACCGAACAGTGACACTTTTCTAAGCCATTTGTAAGGACTAGATGAGTAGGTCACAGATTAGGAGTATGCCTCATTTATGGGTGTGATTTCCATTTCATTTGCTTATTTCCTCTTCTCTCTTTGGTTGACACAAATTTGTTACCCATTTCCTAATCACTATTTGCATCATTTTTGTGGTTGTCATAATTTTGGTCCATACAGAATTTTTCAACATGCTCTAAATGGTGATGATTTTGGGCTCTTGGATTAAAGAAGGATTGCTAAAATCTCAAAAGCTGCTTTGATAGACACATAATTGCATGACAAAGTTGCATCTTTAGCTGCATTCTAGCAAGGAAAATGGAACCATAGTGTGTGATGTTAAAATGTACAGGTGGGAAGCAAATATGTTAAGCTAATGTTCACTTTATTACTACAGGTATTGTTTTGACAGATAATACTATTACTACTACTACTACTGTTACTACTGTACTGTACTACTAGTACATGTAACACGTACATTTTTTTCTTTTATGCAAATACGAAAACACTCTCATATTAGAGGTGTCAGCCATTAAAAAAAAAAGCTAAAACTCAAATCAACCCAGTGTATGGTTGGAAGCTGTTATGTTATATTGCCAAACTATGTATCCTCGATGTCCAATGAAATGCATGTATCTCCAAAATAGTAACTATAGAAACTATACTTTCAATGGAAGTTACTAAAAAGGTTTTATTCCAAATAAAATTTGCACATTTCTATTGGTTCATTTATCATGAAATTTTCACACAATGTGAAGGGCAGTTGCTGTACTCGGATAAGGTAGTAATCTAAAAATCAATAAAAATGGAGATGCATGTTTTTCTTTGGATAGTTACAAATACTGTGTGTGAGTTAAGTTATGCAGATAATGAGTGCACATATAAATTACATATATAATTTAGCATTCTTGACATACTAGAGAAAACAAGAAAGATTCTAGGAATATAGTCCTTTCATCTGCTTGAAATTGGTGGTGTCTGATACCAGTTTTTTTCTGATGTAGTTCTGGATTCTCTTGGTAAAATGATGCTACATTAGGAAAAAAAGACTGAACACTACAGTCATGGATTATATTTTCCTTTCAATGAAAAATGTACTTTCAAAACCTGATGGAGTCTAGAACTGAGATTTCTTAAATCATTTTGAAATCACTTGAAACTTGCGTATTTTTTGAAAAATCAAAATGATACAACTGCATAATATTAAAATGCACTACAGCACAGTATTGGTTTTGAGCAGATCAGTATGAAATAGTAATTAAGCGGTATATTTCCTTTGATTTAAGCCTTTTTTAATGGTTTAACAGGAAATAATTCAGTCTGCTTTTCTCTGCTTTTAAATTAATCAAATTCAGAGCTTTTGGACATTATCCTGTGTTGTCTGATAGCACAATGCATAAGTCTCATAATGTGCATCATGTGGAATGAGCATGCTATTAACTGAATAACTGCGCAAACAACAAGCACCAATCAACTCAATCCAGCATGTTCTTAAGAAAGCTGGGCAACAACATGAATACAGTTATTTTTAATGTTTTTTCCTCATACAGACTTTGTTAATATGAGACTGTCTAGTGAATTCAAAAGTGAATAGATTCTTGGGTTAAGCTGTGGGTGTTGATGCACCCAATTGTATTGTTACACCTAAATTTCTGACATCCCAGTAAGTACTAAAATAAAGCTTTGAGTAAAATCAAACTATTATATAAAGATAGTATCATGGGAGAGTAAATTTGTTCTTTTAATATAAACAATATGACTGTATTTAATGTATTTGTGCTGAATTCATGTTGAAGAAAACGTTGTAGCTGGGAAGGTATGAACTGTAGAACTGTATATTTTTGTAGCTTTATATTACTGTACGTTGCAAATAACTCATTTGAGCATTTGTAGTATGTTGCTGTGAAGTGAGAGGTCCAATAAGTAATAAAAGTGAAACGTCCTGATATTAAACTCTTCTCGTTAGTGTACTGAACAGGATGAAGCATGACTGATTCCCAGCACAGAATATGTAATTAGTCATTGATTAATACAAAATTCTGTTTTCCAAATGTGTTACTTATTGGACTTTTTATTGTTTTTAGGCTGATTTATTTAACTACAGTGTTAGACATAAGATATCTACTGTCCACAGATGTCTGGTGTAGATTTTATACATCACTTGTGAGAAAGAGCTTTCTAAAACTGTTGCTTGTTGCATCAAGTACATAACTGACGTACAACATTCTCAAATATAGGGGATTTTGTGTTATGGTAGCATTATTAATATTGTGATTTCTTTTTTTGTAGTCTTTTGCAGCTCTTATATACAAACGGTTTGATCCGTCCCTTTACTTGTAGTGAGATAACTTGAAATATAACTGGCTGCCTAATTTATTCTGATCATGCCTTTACCAGCGTAATGAAAGTTTTAGCATACTTGTGATTGTAATACCTTTATATATGTGACTCTGTAGATCCTCTATTTTTAGAAGTAAAATACTTTTTAGTTTCACTGGGCCATAATTTTTAGGGATGCACCAATATGGGAATATCTGACTGATACTTAAACAATTATGAAATTTAAACTAAATCCTTCTGTATTTGCATTAAAAACAACTGTAGCATTTTTATTTGATGACTACAGTAAAACATGTTATTAATGAATCAGTTTCAGTGTCACCTACACAAGCGTTTTTGGAGTAAGTATTAGTCATCAGTCAAATAACCCTTGTCATTGATGATTTAAATATTCACCAGTAACCATAAATCATCTTCTTATTATTGTGCGTCCCTAACACGTTTGCCATTGCAGTTCATTGATAAAAGGTTGTAATATTGTACTTAGTATCAATACTATTTATAATGGTTCTGTAATATGAATAATGTAATCTCAATAACTGACCAAAGATTTGAGTTGGTTTTAACACTACATGCCAATGTCCTTTGGTTTTTATAATCAAAGATGTTTGTGTTTTAATTTGCAGCTGTAATAAGCTGGTATTTTCATTGTTTCAGATTTCCAAAATAAAGGTTCAGTGATTTTAAGCTCAAACAAAAATGTGAAACACAGATTGACACTGATGCTGAAATGTATAAGTGTTTCATTGTGTGGGTAATGTGAAGAAAAATGTTTATCAAGGAAAAAATACCGTCCACTTTTATTTTGTTTTGTTTTTAAATTATAGTTATTACTGAACTCTTATTATGTATTTGCCTGTTGTGTGTTATATACATGGAGAAGCATGTTGGAATAAACCATAGTTGTATTCTTTTTTTGTTTTCTTTTTTATAATGCTCTTGTAAGTGTAACTGATATTGCTAATAAAGCACTGTAAAATGGGAATTGTGTATTTTATGCTTTTGTGTTAGATTTTCCTTATGAGATGCTTCCAATTAAGACGATCTTCAAGCAAGTTTCTTCTAACTTAATATGAAGCAAATGAGAACAGATCATTTTGGTGAAGCTATAACCTCAATGGTGTACACTGGTCTGCCAGAGTGATGTCAAATTCTACTCTATATATTTACAGTAGATTTTAATCTGTAAAACCTAGCTGTGTTTAACAGCAAACTACAAGCCTCTTATGAGCACTTCCTTGTTGTGTATTACTTGCAGCAAGTGATCTTTTCAGTTCAGGTTTATTACAATGTCATATTCAAAATCCAATATTTAATACTTTGATCAGAAAGAGACGTATGGATAGGATTTGTGGAAGGGACTCTACTCATGTCTTTGTCTTTTTCAGGTATCTTTCCGGAAGTTCTGTTGGGATGTTCTACAGTGGTCAGTGTTCTTTGCTCTCTGGGTCCTCCACTTTTATCCCCACACCTCCACCCAACTTGCCACAGCTCCTTGCCCATCAACAAAGCCAGAAAGTTCGAAAGGCCTCCCCTTCCTCACTGCCGGGGCGTCTCAACAGAGCTCTCTCATTGGGCACCATCCCATCTCTTGCCCGAACAGGTGAGACTGCCTTTTGTTTCATTTTTCCCTTGAATTTATGGATGTTTCCATTCATTTTTTTAGGTATGTGATGTCTTCTTTACCACTATAAGTCAACAGTAAATATCTGACAGACTTTATATCTTCTCCATTTGCCAGGAACCCTTCATTGATTTATTTAATCCAGGTAAAATGAGGCATAAATATGTTGCAATTCTTTTAAGCACTATGGTGTTACTTTTTAAGAGTCTTGTCGTTCGTGTCAGGTCTTGGAGAAGTAATTCCAGAAAAGTGGCTTGGACTTTCACAAATTATAAAAAGGAAAGGTGTTAGATGGCAAAGTGTACATCAGAGGTTTTGTACAATGTATTTTGTGGGCTTTGGGCTAAGCTGTGAGAACATAGGCCCGTGTGCTGTCATGCCGAACCTGTAAGATGATGTGAAAAAGTATGGGTCAATGAGAGTATGAAATGAACAGAGAACCTGCCTCAGTCGTCACATCCTCAGGTGTGGCCACACCTAGCAGAAGTATAAGAAGGATGAGAAATGCATTTTTACCACCAGTAATGAGTTGTTGGTTACAGGATTGGTTGTATATGATGTTGAAGAATAGCTTGTGTCCTTTAGCTTTGTTTGAACATAAACACCTATGGGTTGAATGATGGGTGAACTCTACTGATGTATTTGTTAAAAACTTTTTATTTATTTATTTTTTTTCTCTGCCAGTTGATTACATTGGTTGTATTTCACTTTGGCAGGAAAACTCAGCAGTGCATCCAGGCTTTTACAAGCCATTAAAAGCTGGATATAGGACTTGTCTTAGGGAGTGGAAATAACTATTATGCCTTGGTTGATAAAGTATAGCTTGTTTCATGTTGGGATCCTCACTTGAAACCTTGGCAAACAATGCCCTCCTGTAATCAGACTCAGCAGGTGTTAGAGGAAGCGGCTTTTAAACCATAATCGGTTAGGGCACAGTTGGTGTAGTCCATAATTGTCTGTCAAGGGTCTTAAATAAATAAACAGGTATTCTGAGTAGAAGAAACACAAGTAAAAGAAACTATTTTTAATTGAAATTTAAATGAATTCCCAGCCAATAAGATGGAAAAGGTAAATAGACTATGGAATTTAGCACTGGGGGACTCGGTGTATTTGTCAGTTATGTTATAGAGCTGCTCAGAGTGTGTTTACCACATGATTTGAACACAGCAGCTGTCGTTTACAACATTTCATGATGAATGGACAAATAGAAATGCTTCAAAATGACTTGGGGTGAGGGGGGGTTCTTTCTTTTAAGTGTATTATGTAGGATATACACATTCTCAAAAAATCTGGGTTTAGCTAGACACGGAAACAGATTACAGGTTGTTGGAACATTTCACTATCACTCATTTATGAGCTGGAGTCCATGTTTTTCAAGGTGAATCCTTTGTACATGTCTTGAGAGCTCTCATCATTTGCCACTATGTAGCTTGTCTCTCCTTTTTTTCTGCTGTGTGGTTGAAACACTGCTGGCACATGTCTGAGTGGAAATGGACAGATATCTATGGCATGAGAGCAAATCAACGGTACTTTCATAAGACTGCATAGTATCGCTTAAGTGGCTAATGTTACACAGCTGTGTCAATTGCTGGTTTTTATTTATTTTCTTTCTTTCTTTATTTTTGTCTTTAGACTAGTGGTAGGGTCCTGGGGCCCATAATAGACACAGTTATGTGATATTTCTTCACAGCCACATTTGATTCCAATCATCTGTTAATTGTCATATTTATAATTGGTGTTTTGAGTAGAGGAATCACCAAACTGCTAGACGTTGGACCTATAAGATCCGAATTGTGCACCCCTGGTTTAGAACATCACTTTGCTAAACTCAGAAACCACTCTGAGAGTGCTCTAGTTTTGGCTTGGAGCCATCCAGGTGTTACAAGGGATTATTTTCACACTGTTTGTGCAGCTGTGGTGACCCATTCAAGTGCTGCCATCTCCATTACATCACCAGAATTCCAGTATATCATCAAATGAACCGTTGGTTTATTGTGTGTACCACTGTGCTTACAGATTCTGGCTTCCTGTTCAGCGGAAGCAGGCCGTCCTCACAGTGCAAGGACTCTCCACCTTCAGGTAATTAGCAGTCATGGGCAGGCTGCAACAAATATACATTTTGAATAGAAATTGCATTTACGTTTACCGGATTTATCAGACGCTTTTATCAAGCGTGACTCACAAACATGCTCAGTGTTCAGACAGAATGTGTATCCTAGCTAGTACAAATAAGTTCATTGTATGTGATTGAGGGAGTGCATATTGGTATAGTGTATTTTTGACCTTATATAATTGCTATAATACATATGCTTTAGATTTTGTTTTTTGAATATAAATCTTTTGTTCATTGTTCAGATTACTTCTCACTGAAATCTGGAAGTCGACCTTCTTCCCCCGGCCCTTCCCCCACGCCGTCAGTGGCAGGTTCAGTCACATCCACCACCAGCTCTGTCAGGCAGCGTCGGCCTCTCATCAGTCCCGCTAGGCTTAACATCAGCGGGCAGAAACTCCAGCTTTTCTCCTCTCCCTTGGAGTCCATGAACCTGGTTTCATCTCCACCCTGTTTATCAGAATCAAGTCACTTCCACAGCAGAGCATCCATGCCTGATGTTCCTCATGTTCCTCCCTTCCCCGCTTGCAATTATGGTAGTTTTATGCTACATATTAAGAGTTTTGAATGAAGCTACCTAGAAATCTGCCTGTTTTAGATTGTGGTGTATATTTGGGAGATAGGTTTTAAGATTTTAAGTAGGCAATCCATATAGATCTCTGCTTTCATTTGGTCTTTTTTGCCTTAAAGACTGTAAAATGGAAAGCACGGTGTATTTTCTTTATGTAAATATTGTGGTGCTTATTGTGAATCCTAAAATATCTTTTGTATGTTCACATGTATTTTTCCATAGAGCTCAGCCTTGGTGAAGAATTAATTTTGTTTAAAATTTTAAAAAGTTGAACTTGAAAAAGTCCTTTAACATATTTTAGCCTAGTTTGGTAAATAACATTTCAACAGTATTTCAGCATGGCTTTTTAAGTTGTAATCTTATAACTGTACTAGAAGCATGTATTTTCTTTTGATTTATTTTGATGTTTTGTGGTTTTTTGTCCCCTACCCTCAGACATGGCTTCAGTGTTTGATGATAGTAGTGTTTTTGACCATGCTGAGAAAAAAATGAGCAGCTCTTCAGGGTCATCTAATTGCCGTGTAGACACAACTACAGGGAATGAAATTGATAGCAAATCTACCTTGAAAGGTAAGAACCCACTAATTATCACACACGTGCCGAATTGTGCAGTAGCACTATTATTTTTTTTTTTTTACTGTTGCCATTTTGATAGAAAACAACCCCCAAATCCCAATTCATCCCCCCTGGGGGTGTCTCATTATCATCCAGGTTTTCCACTCAGTTCTGTTCTGATTGCAGGTCGTTTCTTCCGCTCTCTATGGCCATGTCTTCTGTTTGCCAGCTTGACTGCCAATTTTACCTTCATGTCATTCTATCTTTATTACAATTGGAGATGAGAAGAGGTTTGAAGACAGAGTCGTCTTGGCTGGATGTTCACTTCTCTAGGCAGGAAATGGCTGGGGAGCATTTTGTGCTACAGGTAGTAGATTTTGCTGCTTGTCTTTGCAGATACTGTGATCCACAAGTCAATTTTTATGAACTCTTTCACAGTAACAGGCCGTCAATAACATGTCTGCTGTCGGATAGGATCAACCACCTGAACCTATCTGAAAACATTACAGATTTTGTAAACCTTGGTCTTATGTTTCTTTATGTGCTTTAAAATAAAGGAGCATGATCATGTTTAAGTGAAGAGAATTAAGGAATCTAATTTGTCTTTTATGTACTCATCTAACTGTTTGGTAGATTTCTGGTATGCTGTATTATAAGATCTATAAGCCTTTGACTGGAGTGTTATAATGTGAGATTACTTGGTGCTATGGTCTGTATGTTTTCAGCACTGTCCAAATGTAAACCTAAGACAAGATCTGTCCTTTGTTTCCTGTATCTGTGCCCTGTACCTCCACTCCCTTTGTTTAAACCAGTGAATGCACAGAGCAAGGCTATTTACATTTTGTAAATTACCTTTTGCATCTGGTTATAATATATACATACACTAATTACAAAAATTAATAGAAATACATAAATGGTGCATTTCAGTTTTCATCCGTTATAGGTGTTGTGAGATTTTGTGTCTTTTGTGGGTAGATGTTTCTGTTTCTGTGAAACAGACAATAATTTATCAAAGAGAATTACCAATTAGAGGGATGTTGGTGATTTATAGATACCGAAAACCCTTCAGTGCTCATTTTCTATTTAATAATGTGCATTCGTTGTCCCCTTTTGTTGAAATAATTACACTAAACTGAGAATATCATTAAGTATTTATGAAGTACTTAATGAGCAAATCAACCAACTTGATCATCTTAGTAAAAGCCATGAGCAGCAGATTAACAATAGGATATTTGGATGTAGATTGTTGTACTGTAGAAAATATTTTTCTAAAGAAAATGCTACTGTACTTTTAAAGTTGGCATTATAAACTATTATAAACTAGCTGGAACATCTCTGAACACCTTAAAAATAACGAGTGCATGTGTGTAATATGTGACTGTGTATTTATTAAAATGTATAGTGAAAACACTGGTAAAATAAGAATGAACACTAAAGGGTAATTTATAAAAATGTAAATACACTTCATTGATGTAAATAAAACATTCCCTTAAAAACCTGCATTGTTTGCTGGATTTGTTACAGAGATTTTTGCATGTAAGAAAAATAACTTTTAAATGTTTCTTTGCTGTAGTAATTTATTTTTAGGGGGTTGAGCACTGCTTTAAACCCAATTGCATCTTTTGGGGATTTTTAATATTATGGTGGAAATTTTTTCTGCCTTTAAACAAATCACTCAACCATGAGACCAATATGAGACAAGCCTTGATACCTCAAAAGGTAGAGGTCTCTCCCACTACACAGGTGCAAAAAAAATGTGCGCTACAGAGCCTCCTGCCATGTGAATAGTAAAGACCATCATTGTATCCTGACAAACAAAGTAGGTGCAAAACTTGTTTTTCCAAACTAGTCTGTGGAGTTTCTTCCAGTCGTCTTGACCTTGGTGTCAAACCGCTTGCAGGAGGCTGAAGATAAATAATTATCAAATGTTGAAGTTTTGATTCTAAAGGTCACCATATGCAAATTAACCTAACCTTGCATGTGACGTGTAATTTATTCACATATATCAAGTGCAGCGTTAAGAAATGTGTTGCTGTTCTTCGATCATACATATGTGTTATGTCTGCATGAGAATTAAGTATTTGGAGTAAGCATTCATTCATTATCTGTAACCGCTTATCCAGTTCAGGGTCGCAGTGGGTCCAGAGCCTACCTGGAATCATTGGGCACAAGGCAGGAACACACCCTGGAGAGCAGCACACACTCACTCACATATACAGACACTTTTGAGTCGCCAATCCACCTACCAATGTGTGTTTTTTGGACTGTGGGGGGAAACCGGAGCACCCGGAGGAAACCCACGCAGACACAGGGAGAACACATCAACTCCTCACAGACAGTCACCCGGAGCGGGAATCGAACCCAAAACCTCCAGGCCCCTGGAGCTGTGTGACTGCAACACTACCTGCTGTGCCACCTTGTCGTCCTTGGAGTAAGCAACGTTTCTGAAAGTTTCCTGAGAGAGCAGGAAGCATTAATTATTTTTCTTTCTCTCCTCAGTCCCAGAACAGGAGATGAAGTAAACAAAAGGCTGTACCATTCACTTTAGACAGAACCCAACCTATATAAATGAGCAGTTTTAGACTGAAGGGAGAGAGACGAATGGAATTGGCTGATTCTCTGCCAGCCCTTATGGGTTTAAGATACTGTTTTTTTTTGTGAAATAAAGAGATATTTAAAACTCTAGACAGTGTCTGACACAAAATCTTCATCACAACCACACCCCACCACCACGGATGAAATACACAACTGTATCTGTACCTCCTACATAATGCCTCAAATGGCCTCAAACGTCAGATTCTGCTACATAGTGCTCCTGTGTGGTCAGAGGGGATGATAAAATGGACGGTGACTAAAAGCAAGGTAATTTTAATCTTAAAGTTTCATGATGGACAAATGTAAGCCGTGGACTTTGAACACTGCGCGAAGGGACGATCACCAATTACGTGCGGTTTTCTCGTTATTTGTCTAATTAACGAGATTATTATTGCTACTACGGTCCCTTTGAAGTGTCCGGCATCAAAACCGGCTCGATATTAAACCGAGCTCGTGCTCCTGTGTGTGTGATGTCTGGTCAAGTCTCTTCAGTCAAAACACAGCGCTCCACGTGGAGAACTTTTGACCTCTGGACAAGGGGGCGTGTTTTATTGGGCGGTTTAACTACATACCAGAAAATAAAAATCTCTGTGCTCAATTACCCTTGAGTAATGTGCATTCATGCATTCATCCCTTATGACTGAGATACTCTAAGCTGATATTATCATTAAAAATGTATGACGCACTTAATGTGCACGTTAAGTAGTAAAAAGCAGCAGATAGGGATCTTTGGATTTGTTGCTGTCCTTCGTTGGATTTTTTTTATGATAAATTGCATCTATCAGTCTGGGTTTAGTCCTCTGCAGTCAAAAAGCACAAATGGACCCAAACATTTAGTGTAATGCTAGTTAAGGATTTATAAAACTGCAGTGTTATGCAGACTGTTAAAGATGGAAGCAGCTCTGCCTTAACTTTACAAATGAATAGAATGCTTTAGTGGCACAGTCTGAATATACTCTCTTAATTTCAGTGATTGTTCTTTTTTATTTATTTACTACTCTTGTATTTGACTCTTTTAACAAGCAGCCTTCAATACAGTAACTTTGTGTACAATATTAATCCAAAACTGAATGGACACATTTTTTAATATTTTTCTTTAATTGGTGCCTTTAAATGTACACGCTTTTTGGTGTTTGTACAAAATCACTGCAAATAGAAAAAAATCATCTGAAGCAGCAGGAGTGCATGAGGTCACCATGGCCACAATCAAGCGCTGACCTGAGGGGTATAAGAAGGCATTTGGGTGAGGAGCTAACTTTCTTAATATTGCTCACAAAACAGAAATAAAAAATCTTAAAAATGTAAGTTTATTTTTCTACATCATTTATACACAGATGGCTGTTACATTTTTTACTTGACTTCATAATTTCTCTGAGTAAAATCTCCCTACAGTAACTTCTGAACAGTTAAAGATGTATTGCCTGCTCTAGCAGCTGCACTACTGCAATAGTCTCCTTATTGGACTTCCCAAGTCCACAGTCAGGCAGCTGCAGCTTATTCAAAATGCAGCAGGTAGAACTCTTACCAGAACCAAGAGAACCGAGCACATCACTCCTGTCCTCAGGTCTCTGCACTGGCTCCCAATTAAACACAGGATTGATTTTAAAGTGATATTACTTATTGTCTATAAATCAATAAACTGTCTCAGAGCAAAATATATTTCAGATCTGCTAGAGGTGTATGAACCCAGTGGCCCCTCAGATCACTCAGGACTGGTCAGCTAGTGGTGCCCTGGGTCAGAACCACACAAGGGGAGGCAGCGTTCAGTCACTGTGCTGCCTGCACCTGGAACAGACTCCCGGAAGACATCAGATTTGCCCCAAATATTACATTCTTCAAATCTAGAGTAAAGACCTTCCTGTTCTTTTGTGCCTTTGAGTAGCGCTGCACTCAGATTGTAGATCAATAATGTACATGTAAGATGATGTACAATGAAGTACAAATTGATCTAGATGTAGATCAATTTATTTTATTTCTAGTACCATTTTAATAACGGCCCTTTTTAATTACTTTTTTTTTTTTTTTACTAGTTTTATTGTCTTTTATTTTGTTTTAAATTTTACTGAATGGCTTTTTAATCGTTTTTATTTTAGTTTTATTATATTTTCTGTTTTAAATATATTTAAATACTTTTTAATTGTTCTTATTTTCTTTAACTTTTTAAATTCTATAGTTATTTTTCTGGGCGGCACCGTGGGGCAGCAGGTAGAGTCACAGTCACACATCTCCAGGGACCTGGAGGTTGTGGGTTCGATTCCCGTTCCGGGTGACTGTCTGTGAGGAGTGTGGTGTGTTCTCCCTGTGTCCGCATGGGTTTCCTCCGGGTGCTCTGGTTTCTTCCCACAGTCCAAAAACACACGTTGGTAGGTGAATTGGCGACTCAAAAGGGTTTGTAGGTGTGAGTGAATGTGTGTGTTGCCCTGTGAAGGACTAGCGCCCCCTCCAGGGTGTATTCCTGCCATGCACCCAATGATTCCAGGTAGGCTCTGGATCCACCGCGACCCTGAACTGGATAAGGGTTACAGATAATGGATGAATAAATGTAATTTTTCTGTATCGCTCTGTAAAGCACTTTGAATTGCCATTGTGTACGAAAGGTGCTCTATAAATAAACTTGCCTTGCCTTGCTCATGTAAATTTATCATTTAAAATCATATACCTTGGTAGAACATTTGGTCCAGATGTGTTCCACACCTCACCTGATATCTGGCCCATATAAAGTGGCCCTTTGTCTGAGTCGAGGCAGCAAGACTCACCCTGAGTCAAGGCCGTTATTCAAGGCCAAATGTGGACAATAAGAGAACTGCTGATTTGCCACGTTTAGATCAAACCTTCACTGCAGCCTGGGTAGGTGATCAAACGAGTAAAATGAGTGCTGGACAAATTAAGTCCTTTTACTTTTGCTACTTCTGTCCTTATAAAGTGTCCGGAATCCACACCCCCAACACACACACACACCCTCATTCCCGAGCGTGATTAAAACCGAGCTGCGTTAATAGTGTATCGTCTCGAGTATTTGCTCGAGAACTTTTGAACCCGTGTTTTAGTGGGCGGGGATTAAAAACATCTCACACACCTGGAGAAGAGCTCGTTCTTCAAGCTCGCGTTTTCCAGTCTCATTACATTTCTTCTTTCTGGGATTACGCACCATTGTGAACATCCAGCTTTGAGGCACCATGGAAAGGTTAGACTCTAAAGAGCCCAGCGGATCTACGCAGGAGGGTTTTCTGGACTCTGTATCCACCACTAGCAGCAGTAAAGCGGAGAAGCCACGGTACACGTACGCGGCTTTGATCGCCATGGCCATCCGCGAAAGCGCGGAGAGGAAAGTGTCACTCAGCGGGATTTACCACTTCATCACGTCCAGGTTCCCGTATTATGAGAACAACAAGAAGGGCTGGCAGAACAGCATCCGCCACAATCTGAGCCTCAACGACTGCTTCATCAAGGTGCCTCGATACAGAGGAGGAAAAGGAGAAGGGAATGACACAAGGGGCAACTTTTGGACACTGGACCCAGCGTATGAGGAAATGTTTGAGCAGGGCAACTACAGGCGGAGAACAAGGGTGTAGAAGGTCCCGCGGAAGACGTGCGCGCTCCCGTCCTACAACCCCTACCTCCTACACCAGCCGCAACACATGAACGCGCACCCCTCTGAATCCGAGTCCCCACTCTGCTAACTTTCTTAATATTGCTCACAAAACAGAAAAAAAATCTTAAAAATTTAAGTTTATTTTTCTACATCATTTATACACAGATGGCTGTTACATTTTTTACTTGACTTCATAATTTCTCTGAGTAAAATCTCCCTACAGTAACTTCTGAACAGTTAAAGATGTATTGCCTGCTCTAGCAGCTGCACTACTGCAATAGTCTCCTTATTGGACTTCCCAAGTCCACAGTCAGGCAGCTGCAGCTTATTCAAAATGCAGCAGGTAGAACTCTTACCAGAACCAAGAGAACCGAGCACATCACTCCTGTCCTCAGGTCTCTGCACTGGCTCCCAATTAAACACAGGATTGATTTTAAAGTGATATTACTTATTGTCTATAAATCAATAAACTGTCTCAGAGCAAAATATATTTCAGATCTGCTAGAGGTGTATGAACCCAGTGGCCCCTCAGATCACTCAGGACTGGTCAGCTAGTGGTGCCCTGGGTCAGAACCACACAAGGGGAGGCAGCGTTCAGTCACTGTGCTGCCTGCACCTGGAACAGACTCCCGGAAGACATCAGATTTGCCCCAAATATTACATTCTTCAAATCTAGAGTAAAGACCTTCCTGTTCTTTTGTGCCTTTGAGTAGCGCTGCACTCAGATTGTAGATCAATAATGTACATGTAAGATGATGTACAATGATGTACAAATTGATCTAGATGTAGATCAATTTATTTTATTTCTAGTACCATTTTAATAACGGCCCTTTTTAATTACTTTTTTTTATTTTTTTACTAGTTTTATTGTCTTTTATTTTGTTTTAAATTTTACTGAATGGCTTTTTAATCGTTTTTATTTTAGTTTTATTATATTTTCTGTTTTAAATATATTTAAATACTTTTTAATTGTTCTTATTTTCTTTAACTTTTTAAATTCTATAGTTATTTTTCTGGGCGGCACCGTGGGGCAGCAGGTAGAGTCACAGTCACACATCTCCAGGGACCTGGAGGTTGTGGGATTGATTCCCGCTCTGGGTGACTGTCTGTGAGGAGTTTGGTGTGTTCTCTCTGTGTCCGCATGGGTTTCCTCCTGGTGATAATGAATGTAATTTTTCTGTATCGCTCTGTAAAGCACTTTGAATTGCCATTGTGTACGAAAGGTGCTCTATAAATAAACTTGCCTTGCCTTGCCTTGCTCATGTAAATTTATCATTTAAAATCATATACCTTGGTAGAACAATTGTCTTTATTAATAAACTCACCAGATTTATAGCATTTTTATATGGTTCTTCAGCTTGATGGAACAAAAATAACATGCCTCTATAGAACTCTCACTCTCTCTCTCTCTCTCTCTCTCTCTATATATATATATATATATATATATATATATATATATATATAAATTAAAGATTTCTAAATGCTTTTTAAGGGAATATCCAGATGACACACATACATTTGGACGTAACATGTGCTACTTTTGGCACTTCAATCCCAGTTACAGCACTGGTAGGTTTTGTGTGAACCAGATTGTCATGAGCTGGACTTGACTTGGGTTCCGACTGTGTTGTGTAGTTCAGATTTGGTCCAAAATATACATTTGGTCCAGATGTGTTCCACACCTCACCTGGTATCTGGCCCATATAAAGTGGCCCTTTGTCTGAGTCGAGGCAGCAAGACTCACCCTGAGTCAAGGCCGTTATTCAAGGCCAAATGTGGACAATAAGAGAACTGCTGATTTGCCACGTTTAGATAAACATTCACTGCAGCCTGGGTAGGTGATCAAACGAGTAAAATGAGTGCTGGACAAATTAAGTCGCAGACTTTGAAGCAAGCGCAGGGCCAAGGCCATCAGTTCTTTTACTTTTGCTACTTCTGACCTTTTAAAGTGTCCGGCATCCACCCCCCCCCCCCCCCACACACACACACACCCTCATTCCCGAGCGTGATTAAAACCGAGCTGCGTTAATAGTGTATCGTCTCGAGTATTTGCTCGAGAACTTTTGAACCCGTGTTTTAGTGGGCGGGGATTAAAAACATCTCACACACCTGGAGAAGAGCTCGTTCTTCAAGCTCGCGTTTTCCAGTCTCATTACATTTCTTCTTTCTGGGATTACGCACCATTGTGAACATCCAGCTTTGAGGCACCATGGAAAGGTTAGACTCTAAAGAGCCCAGCGGATCTACGCAGGAGGGTTTTCTGGACTCTGTATCCACCACTAGCAGCAGTAAAGCGGAGAAGCCACGGTACACGTACGCGGCTTTGATCGCCATGGCCATCCGCGAAAGCGCGGAGAGGAAAGTGTCACTCAGCGGGATTTACCACTTCATCACGTCCAGGTTCCCGTATTATGAGAACAACAAGAAGGGCTGGCAGAACAGCATCCGCCACAATCTGAGCCTCAACGACTGCTTCATCAAGGTGCCTCGAGACCGAAAAGGAAAAGGAGAAGGGAATGACACAAGGGGCAACTTTTGGACACTGGACCCAGCGTATGAGGAAATGTTTGAGCAGGGCAACTACAGGCGGAGAAAAAGGGATTGCAGGGTCTCGCGGAACACGTGCGCGCACCCGTCCCACGACCCCTACCTCCTACACCAGCCGCAACACATGAACGCGCACCCCTCTGAATCCGAGTCCCCACTCTGCTATTACCCCACCGGAGCCCCTCTCTACACCTTTTATCCCGTGCACTCTCTCCACCCTCTTCACGCGCCCTACGGACACTACCAGTGTGGCCCCGTGTTGGACAACACTCTTCACCACCAGCAGGATTACGCTCTGGAGCACTCCTTCCAGTAAAGACAGACTGAACTGTGGGAATGTGGAGGTCTCACAGTCCCGGGGTCTGTTGAGGGTAAAATGGACATATCATTGAGGTCCCTTCTTTAGTTAACACGGGTCTACTTTCCAAACACTAAGTAGGCTACACAACAACAATCTCTACATGAGGTGAGGATGCACTGTAGAGGCCTAGTTATGTGCAAAATGTTTGGATACACTTATCTAGACTGCAAATGTTTGTTACATATTAAAATATCACAGAAAAAGAAGCTGCATTCCTGCAACTCCAGAGCACAACATGGAGTTTAACATTGGCTACAGGGGGAAAAAAATCATACACGGTCAGATCAAAAGGTTTCTGTGTTGGTACATGTTTGTTCAGTAAAGGTACAGTTTGCCTTTAAAATCTGTGCTTGTTATAAATATCCACAATTTAAACAGAGTTAGTAGAATATGATAAGGGCCTAACATCAAAAGTGTGCCTTTGGCTTTATAGAGTTCTCCATGTTCTCCATGTTATCACATCAATCTGCTCAGTTCTACAAATATAACTATTTAGATGTGGGTTCTTTCAAAGGGTGATTTATAGGGGATTTATGCACATTCTTTCACTAAGAAAATAAAAATAAAAATGTTGCTTTTGTAGCAGGATGGTAATGGAACCATGCATCCTTCATTATGGCTTCATTGTGTGAAATTTAAAGGAACATTTGGTGAAGAATCATATTTACACTGATTACACTATTTTTCCCAATCATAGCTGATTATGGCAGGCTTTTTGTTAGTTTCAGCTAATGTTGCTAACAGCTAAAGACATAGAATAGGTTTTAATAATGTATTACTGTCAGTGCTGCTAAACTTTAAACACCAAACCTGTATTGGGGTATTTTCAGGATGAACGCATTAAATTTATTCACACACCAACTCTCCCTTAAAATATTGACTGAAGAGCTATTAAATTATTGGATGATTAATACCAGTGGGGGATAATAAAAAAAATACACAGAAGTTCAGCACATGTTCTGTTTTTCTTAGGTCTTTTAGACAGTTTTAAAAGACAATTATTTTTGTTATTTATTTTTATATATATGTTATGTTACAGGTTTGTACTTTGAGGGCATTTGCAGTTTGCTGGGTTTTGTTTTAACTGATGTTTTTGTACACTTTTACAATTGAAATGTTTAATTTTATGTACTGTTCAGAAGTATTTTGCAGTTAATAGGTTTTATACATTTTACAGGAAAACCGTTTGACCTGATAAACTTGTTAAAGGTGATAAATGTTGTCTGTGTTGTCCATTGAGTCTGCATTTCTTTATTCTTTAATCAGTGGGATGTAAAACGTAGTCATTCTAAAAGTTTTAATGTGGTCTGTGAAATTCTGTTTACAAATTTGCCTCAGCAAAAGTTCTCTGCAAAATAGCTAGAAGCTTCAGTTACTACTTCATCTCAAGTTGATCCCTATGTCACACGTAAAGCGCTATGTAGGGCATGAAATAACAGATAATACTCGTCAATAGTGGCGTGTATGTTGAATGGAAAGCCATTTATTAAAACCTGGTGCACTCTTTGGAGGTAGATACCCCAGTTTTGAAAGCTTTAAACTGCACTAAATAGGAGGTAGGGGGCGATATGGGATTCGGCCTTCAGTAGTTTGGGTATTCAGAGTTTGATTGCGAAAGCAATGTCATAGCAAAATGTAATGGCGCCCTCTTGTGGTTCCTTGGGGAAAGTGCTATGAAAATGAGCCTCATTAATTCAGATTGTACGTGTTCTGCGGTTGTGACCAGTGTATTCAAAGTTGTTGAATACACTCTAATCCACATAATCCACCCAGATATCACTCTTATTTAATGTCTTTTCACGAGGGAGCTGGGTTTGAACATGTGTTAGATGGGAATAACGCACATTTATAAACTGTTTAATCAAGCTTTTACAAATGCAGCCACAGCATTTAAATATGGTTTTACATAAACATGCAAAATATCAAGGTACAACAGAACATGAAAAAACTACATCACAGTTGTGTACAGAAGGATGGCAGTTAAAGTCATATTAATGCTCTGTACAAGGGGGTTTGCTGATTACAAATTACAAATGAACATTCACATTGAAGATATGAAATATTTACTGAGGAGTTCCACTGATTTTATAACAGCCCTTCATGATTCAGTTGTTATGATTATAAAAAGGCTAAGTCATTAATAGAAATATGATTTTCTGTTCTAGGTAAACATGCTGAGTCATAATTCTTGATAATTGTAGCGACTGTAACCAGGCTGCTGAAGACTTCAGTGACTTATGAAATGATTATGAATGTGTTACTTGATTAATGAGACATTACCTTACAATAGTTTTGGAATAATCTTGACCTTAAACACATATATTAAGAGCCTACCTCTTAATATACAAATACACAAGGTGTTTTAGAGCAAAATAATTGTCTGGAATTACTACTACATAATCAAAATCACCATTACATTTAAAAGATGTGCATGTTTACTTGCTGTTTTGCTTAAAAATAAGATGGCTGTTAGTGTTGTAGACTTGGTGACCCCTAGTTCCTATCGCCATCAGATCAGAGATGATTCATTTCTCTAAAATAAACACTTAACTTTAATTGAAAAATGTGTGGATCTAAGAAGTTTCATTTGATTTGGTTCCTAACACGTCCAAAAGAAATTAACAATACATTTTTGTTTTTAAAGATGTAGGCCTATCGACACCATTGTTTAGAGGGGAAGTTAAAACAATCTTTAATTTCAGTTTCAGTCATTGCAAAGGATAGAAAAGTGTGAAAAGTAAAAGATGAACACTTTAGAAAATTGCTTACAAGAATGAACCATAAGTTGTGTCTTTGAAATGGAGAACCCTTAACACAGTGCAAACAAAACAGCTTCAAGGACATAAGCCAATGCTGAAACTGTTGCCATGGTAAAAAATGACTGGAATTTCTCTTTCTTCGCAATAATATTAGGGGCACAGGTAAAACATCAACGTCATATTTTCTGGCAATAAAATTATTTGTTGAGTTGAGTGTTTTATTGAAAACGTACTATGGTATTGTTCCTGTGTAATTTAAATGAACTCGGTTAGCTCTTAAGCTACACTTCAGGCTAACATTTGCATTTTCTGTACAGGATGTACCCTTGTATAATATTTCTTCCGAAACCCCACCCTTGTTTTTTCTTTATTTATTTAGTTAAATCATGGTAAGTGTGTCAGACAGGACATATTTATCCATCCGGCACTCAGTAAATGGACTGGGCTCATTTCTCTGTGCTGTTTTGGCCATTTGCCTCAGTGCCCTGCAGTAACTGCTGAGGGGGTGGGAGGATGCAGGCAAGAGGGGTCTCGAGCTTTATTTGAATTGGAGTTTCTGTTCTGCACACACACTTCCTGTTTTCACCAGCTGCACACTGCTTTTTTCTTTTCTTTTTTTCTTTTTTGAAACACTGCTGCAACAGGGTCTTCAGTCTGCAGTGTGTCTCTTTGTTGTTTCTAGTCTACTGTCTGTGTGCGCTGGTTTGTGTGCACACAGGCTAAATCACCACTGGATCCAACAGACCATATACACCAGTCAGCCATAACATTATGGCCGCCTCCTTGTTTTACACTCTTTCTCGGGAATGAACTCCATGTGTTACTCTGCATAATTTTAGCCCCATTTCACCCTGTATTTCAGTGGACAGGTCACCCACAGGAACACAGAGAGCAGGTGTGATTTTGCTGGTGGATTATTCTCAGCACTGCAGTGATGTGGTTATTTGTTAATGTGTGTTGTGCTGTTATGACTGGACCAGACACAGCAGTGCTGCTGGAGTTTCTAAAAACCTCAGTGTCATAACCAGAATGAGAATGGTCCACCCACTAAAAATATCCAGCCAGCAGGAAAGAGGCTGTTCCCTCTGACTATACATCTAGAAGCTGGGCCACCAAGGTAGGTGAACCTAATAGGGTTGACACAGTGTTTAAAAACTTCAGTAGCACTGCTGTGCTACTGCAAAAATGTAGATATTTCACTACCTACCATACATGTTTCAACCTGCAGTGTCAGTTTTTGGGAAAAATGGGCATGGAGCCCTCTGTGTTAAAAATGAAAATGATCATCCAGTGTGTTATAAGCAAACGGTTCAAAAGCTGGCATCTGTCATGGAATGACACATCAGTGTCCGTAGCATGCGTGAATTGCAAATGTCTGAAAGTATCCGTCAGTTTGAGCCATAGAGTGGGATTTTAAAGAGACATCTGATGCCATCAAGGTGTCTTTTCCTGGAAAATCCTTGGTCCATTTCTTAACCACAGTTTTGAAACTATTAAACCTTGTAATCAAAAGCAAAGTTGATGCAACATGCCCCAACTTCTTGTGTGTGTGTGTGTGTGTGTATGTGTTTTTTTGTTGCAGGTGTCAAATTCCTCCTTTGTTTATATTTGCCAACTAAAACAGATTGCATTTCTCAGTTTAACAGAAGTTCAAGAAATAACAGATTTTTGATGTAATTGGATTTTACAAAAGTTTTCTGAAAACAGGTTTAGTACGTTATTTGTTATACGAGCATACATTGTTGCTATAAATGGCATCAAAATAGAGGTTCGAGTTATGTAATTAAATATATGATAATTTTATATTAAAACCATGTGGAAAATGATAACAAGCCCATTACTTTAAAAATGGATGAAAATAAATGCGCTTGTTTCACTTTAATATAGTAAACTAAACAAACTGCTTTTTAAACGTAGCTTATTTAACACTTAAACAGCGAATATTTGTGTATAATGTATGTAATTTTTTTATGGCAAAAGGCCATAAAGACAACACACAACACAAACACAGACGACAGATGGGGGTCAAACAGTCTTTTGGAGTCAAAACTGAGAACTTAACATTGCACCGTACATTATTACTGACATTGTCCTGAAACACAGTTTTAAGCCAAATAAGAAAGTAATTAGTTGTATAAAGTATGAAGGTTTTAATAGGAAGTGTGTCACACTTTGGCTAGCCCTACCCTAATAGATAACGCTGTGTCTGATCCAAGGTCCTTTTATGTTCTTTCTCTCAGAGTTTGATTTGTGAAGTACATTTCTAAATGCAATTGTGTCTAGACCAGAAGTGGGGTGTCAGTTTTATCTCCTTCATCATGTGATTCTTTGACCACACTTAGAAACCCATTGCTTGCCTCAGCTCTTAGTTTACTGGAATCCCACCACAAGAGCAAAAAATAGTCAGTGTTGTTTTTCTGAATGACAAGTGAACTAGGCTGACTTCCCTATGAGCCCATAATCGTAAAACTGCAAGCAGTGGCATCCTGAAATAGAGCTTCCTTTATTCACCCACAGGAACACACTCCTGTCCAATTTGTCATATAAACAGAGGAAATGTGTGAGATACATGAAACTGATGAGTTAATGACTAACCTTTGCACAAGTCCATGTGAGGCTGAAATCTGTTAATGGCTTGCTCCTGAGACGTCGGTGAGAGAGAAATATGCAAATGCTTAATTTGAAATAATTATATTGTTCCTTCTGATATAAAATTGGAATTAGAATTCCGTTCAAATTACAATGATCTTACACAAAAATGTATGATAGTCCAGCCCAATGCAACACAGACAGATTACGCTATATTAGGAGTGTTCAGAACAGCTGTACTTAAATGCATTTTTATCGTACACAATAGTACACAATAGTTTTATTCTCGAAAATAACTTCTAACTCTGTAGTTTTGCCGAAATGAGTTTTCAGAATTTGACTTAAAGACTGAAAGACTGATTCCCACGACCTGCAGGAAAATTGGGGGCATTGGGAGTGAAGGAACAGCACTGTCCTACTCCCAGACCCACAGCTGAGGGGCCCTTGAGCAAGGCACTGAACCCACAACTGCTGGTGTGGAGATGGCTGCCCGCTGCTTTGGGTGTGTTCACCACCCCTAGTGCACTATTGTGTGTGTGTGTTCCCTGCAATAGATGGGTTTGTACAATGACAAATAATTTTACAATTAGATTTTCATACATTTTATAAATCATTTGAGCTGAGGGGGACTTTAACACCATTTTTTTTGTTTTTACTTTGCCTTTCCTCTTCCTTTGCAAGTGGATATCTCTATCTAATCTCCACAGACAAATCTCCTGAAAATAAACAACCTTAGATTTTGACAGGAAATGAACTAAATTAATGAAGTCACTGACTTCTGTGCAATGCTGTATATTTCAAGATGAAAAGATAAAGACTTTGAACTGAATACCTGATTGTGTTAAGCAAGGCAGTGTGACAGGCGGGGGGGAAAATGTGAGACGTCGTAACTTCGTCAAAGCAGACGTTGGCGTTCACCATTCAGTGAGGAGCGCAGGGACCGTGTGGTGTGCTTGACCTCAGTGAAAAACGAAAACCGAGTGATTTATTGTATATCTCTATATCAACACGGAAACGGCAACAACAAAAACATTCCATACATAGTTAAAGACGCAGAGACAAAAAGAAATGCAGATTTAATAAGTATTCATTTTTAAGCTAATTTATGGAGCACTTCTCAATCCACTCAGCACATCCTGCGAGTAAGAAACAGGTGACAGACATAGATCCAAAAAAATGAGTGGCATTTGTTTAAGAGCTTTCTATTTATTTGTTTATTTTAAAAAAATGAACTTTGGGGGGAAGGAAAATGGAGTTCCAGAAGTTAAAAGCATGATCCATTTTTAGTATCTTATGATTCTTAGTTTGGAAGATGCAGAAGTCTCCAGATTGGAAATCCCTGCACATTCTGTGAGGTACATAAATCACTCCAAGTGTTAAAACCTGTAAACAGGTCTGTGTTGTGACATTTAACGCTAGACAATGTATCATTGTACGATGTAGCAGTGTACGTCACCACTCACCAAGAGTCTACAACAGGCAGCTTCAGCTAGCTGGGGTTTCTTACGTCATAAAACTAAGGAACCAATGTTGTCAGGTTGTGGGGTGGGGATTTTGAACTGCAGAGGAGCGATGAGGGTGAATGAAGGTAGAGGCAGGGACTAGCGGTGTATTTATGAATCCTGAACAAACTACTAAATGAAGGGGAAGACATCTAAAACACTTTTAAAGCATTGGGGAATTTTTTTATGGAACATAAATGTAAATGTGCCATTTTTTATGAACAAATAAGAGTTTTATTGGTTTAGACGATTACCAGATACACACTTCCAGTGCAGCACTTTCAAAACGGAAGCGCTGTATAGTTTTAAGATGATCCCTAACTCGCGGGAACGCATGTAGAACCTCATCTTTGCCGCTGTCACTTCCCTACTACGTTCAGCAACACGGATAATTAAGAGTACTTGCTCCCACAATTACAGGATATTCACTGGAAATTCCTTACAACGGTGGCCTTCTACGACCCTTCGCGGTTGTATAACCCGGTGTGGAGTAGCAGAGCAGTTCGTTTTTGAGGCAATGAGCATCGATGTGTCTCTCTTCAACATCTTCAACATGGACTAATGAGCAACCGGCGAGGCTTGCAGGCAAGTTTTCAACATTTCTTATGTTTCTTGCGATTGGAGCCTTGCAGGCTGGTGTTTCTCCTCTCTCCTGGTCATTGCATGTTCTCCCGTTCCCCGACGCATGAAGCAATATCATGACTGACCATCAAAAAAATAAGATATCAACAAAAATAATGTTTCATTTAACGTGTAAGATGTGCCACTGAATATGTGAATATCATTCATGGTTCTGGTGTTGTGCTGGAGGAAACAGGCTGTGTGTTTGTGATGGTGGCTTTGGTGCTTTGGTTGTAACCTTATACACATAAACACAGTCTGCAGCACAGCCTCCAGAGGGAGATGAGAATGGCAGGCAGTGGCACTGTTGAGCTTGGGCTGGAACTGTAACTGATGTGGTCTGCTGTGAAATACAAATGATATTAAAAATCCCTTGAGACTGCTGACACATAATCCTGTTATTGGCTTCACAGAGGCTGTATTATTTTTGTTGTCTAATGAAAGCTTTGAATTATGAAACTAATTAGAATGAAAAACACCAACTGAGAATACAGCATAGACCACATCTACATCTACATCATGCAAGATGATGAAATATTTGACAAAATTCATCAAAACATACACCTCTTACAATGATAGAAACCATTTGTTGCTACGTTATAAGTACAAATGTTTGTAGTCACCCTTTCTTTAGGGTGCACCTACTGCTGAGACAGACTTTGAGTTGTGCAGGGCCTGCTTGTATAATCCCAAAGGGGAGCAATAAATGTACATGTTTTTAGGTAGCTGTATTCACTGGAGGGCTGTATTCACATCTACTTCAGTCCTGCTGTTGTGCAGTAGAACTGTGTTCCCTGTTACTGCAGTAAGTGGAGGGCAGTTTGCTTATTAGTACCATTTATTTAATGAGTTGTTATCTGCAAACGTGTGGATGTATGGTGTATATACAACTGTTTATTTCCTCAGATAAGGGATGTATGAATTCAGAGGGTGTTTGTGTGTTCATTGATATTCTTTGTTAAAGAACAGTGCATTTCCTGTGTGCTTGTTGTCTCAATTTAGTGTATTCAGTATAAAGCAAACATTAGAGTGTAAGTTTGTTAGGTCATTGTCTTATAGCTTTGGGACAGATTTTTTGTTCTTTTGTATTTTTATGTATTTTGTGAGATCCTGGACTGAAAAAAGGTGCTTGTGTCCAGAAGTGAGCTGCTGGTAGATGAGTGACCCTTGCCATGCCGCCGGGGGTCTACTACGGCATGCAGGATGTGTGGGAGAAGGAGGGACGAGTACAGGTCAACATGGAGTTCCTCCTCCCCACGGGGATCTACCTCAGCTTTCCCGTGGCACGCAGTGACACCATCGGGGCCATTAAAAAGGTAAAATGCAAAAGTCCTTTACTGCTGCACCCTGCATTTTAGAGGTGTTGCCTCAAAGTATAGAGAAGTAGTATTGTAATGTATTGTCACTGTCTAAAGAAAACCACACATTTCCCTTTTTGTACACATTTGTACACATCAGCTGCTTGATACAGTGTGTACAAACTGTTATTAGCTTGTGCATTATATACAGTTCATTGTGTCAATTTTTTCTCCCTTAACTACCATTCATTATTGTTCATCAGTTGGAAAAACTCTGTAATGTGCATCCCAAGGCAGATGCATTGCCCCAAAATAGGCCTAAATAACACAATACCCAGATTTAGAACCACTCCAGTGCCCATACACTCTTATAATAGCTCCCAATTGTACACACATTTGAACTGAAAGCTGGAAGTGGCTGCTAATGCACATTTGATGAGCAACTTTATATAAACAGGGCATAAATGTTTCATTTATTTAGACATTATGAGTCCTACAAAAACCTTGGATGTATGTGTTATGTCATGTAGTTAAAAGTGTCAAAGTGAAGTGTACATATATCCACAATGAATACCTAGAACAGGTCGGTTTGTGAGTTTGGTGTTTATGCACATTGTTGTCCCCACAGTGCAATGAGAAACAAAAAGGAAGAGTTATTCACATTTGTATACAATGGCGCAAGTGCAGCAGCGATGGTTACAGGGGAAGTCATAGCTTACAATGACATATTTTGGCAGTGTGACTTTTCATGACTTCATGTTAAAACTGAACGTTATATTACATTATAGTTTACTAACCACCAAACTCATAATGTTAAGTTTAGTACATACTTTATAGTTTGAGTGTATATTACACAATTGGGATGCACCCAATGAATTTATAATTTCATATAAGACTACTGCTGTAATATCTTTAGAGGGCAACAGATAGTAATGTTTGTTTGAGCTTTGACAGTTGATATGAAGGGCACAAGCTATTTAGCCAATTTGACCTAATAGTTCATACAGTGTGTAACAAAGGATTGTTAAATAATTAATTGGGATTATCAGCTAAAATTTAATGTGACAACCCTAGATGAAATTTGCCAGTTAATGGAGTTGATAGACATTCTCTTATAGTACAGCACCGACACAGATTCGCACAATGACCTGGAAGATATTTGGTGTGTAACACTCATCATCTTAGCCTTCATTTGGCTGGAAACCAAATGTTGCCAAATTACAACAAAAGTCCTAGCAGTTTAAAAGTTTAAGGTTTGGTTCTGTCATTATATCTGCTACAAGACATGCACAGATAAGCCTAACTGGGTGAGTGTGTCTCAGATGGTGTGGAAGAATGCCAAGAGCGAGCCCCTATTCAGCATCCTGAGTGACCCAGATGCCTATGTGTTCACCTGCATTAACCAAACTGCGGAGCGGGAGGAGCTGGAGGATGAGCAGAGGCGTCTGTGTGATGTTCAGCCCTTCATGCCCGTTCTTCGGCTGGTGGCCCGTGAGGGAGACAGGGTGGAGAAGCTCATCAACACCCAGATTGGCCACCTCATAGGGAAAGGTTTGCAAACTAATTTCCCAGCAGCTCTACTGCACAGTTCCAGTGTAGCACTTGTTCAGCACATCAGGTTTAAAAGGTACAATCATGGAACAAGGCCAAATGGAGACAACCGTATGAGCACTGTGTCCTCCTGGAGGTCCTCTTAAGATGCTCAAAGGAATAAGGTTTCTGATCTTTGCCAGTTGTCTTAATTAATTCTGAGTATTGTTACCAAAAAGTATCTTGAGTGCAGTGTTGGCCTTGCTCCATCAGGTTGGAAAGGATGGCCCTCCCTATTTCCAATCGCTAAGGGTGATAGTAATATATTTAGGTGTATGTTAACATATATATAACAGAACTGGAAACGTGGTTCTCTCCTGAAATGTGTTTAGCTGTCCAGTGATAATGTGGTAACATTGTTTCAGTGAAAGAGAAGTATTTGAGATGCAGAAATTGGCCACTGTTTAGGTACTGAATTTTAGTGTTTACAGAATATTTTGAAACCCTGTAGTAATGTGTCACACATTACCAAACCACCAAAGCACTAAAAATATACTGAATTTCAGTTCTCAGATTGTTATCCTGACACGCTTTGCAGGCAGTTAAAGTCTTCCCTGGAACTTTTCTAGGTCTGCATGAGTTTGATACCCAGAAGAGCCATGAGGTGAATGAATTCCGAACCAAAATGCGCTCCTTCTGCGAAGAGAAGGCTCAAGACCGGCAACGGTTGCCATGGCACCAGTGGATGGAGTACAACTTTCCCTGCGACTTGGAGCCATTTTCCATAGTGGCACAGAGTGGGAAATGTCGCAGCATTAAAAAGATCTTTATCAACGTCAAGTTTGAGGCCAGCGAGGTGAGTCATTCTGTGCTGGATGACCATCTGTTTTGTTTCGCATTACATCCCTGCTGTGGTTTAATTATTTAAAGACTCATACCCTTGACACTGTAGCTCATCTGCTTTGCCTGTACTGGGGCTGCCCTGTAACATGTTTATCTCGCTTTTCATTTTGAATATTCTGACACTAAATGTGTAAAAAAAAAAACAACAACAACTAATTTTAGACTGACACACTTTGAGTGGATTTGACATCACAGTCTGAGCACTTAAAAGACATTTGAGTCAGTGGTAATGTCATGGGGGAGCATCAGAACTTACATATGGGGCTTAGTGACCCAGATTTCCCGGGTGAGGGATTGTGTAAGGTAGTATATTTATACTACAACATGCTGCCTGTAGATCCCCCACCTACACTGCCTTGCACCTTGAACTATGCTTTCTTACTGTACAATAAGACTGAGAGACTGAAAACATAGTGTGAGTGCAGTCAGAGGGAAAAAAAAGTCCAGCAGTTCTCACTCTTTTAAATGCCAGCTAATATCACTAGATGCAGATCAAAATCCCAGCCCAGTTTTTGTAAGTGAAAACATCTTGTGCAAGAAAAACATCTCAGTATCTTTGTGACTTGGCTCCTACATTCACTAAGCACATTCTGCTCTGATGTGTGCATTAATTGATGAATAAACAATGTTTATTGGCAGATAAATGTGGAAAAACATATTTTGGGGATCTTATTGGTGTCGTCATTTTGCAAGCATGTTTAGTGGCTTCTGATTGGCAAACTCATCTACAGGAAGTCCATGAGTTTTTGTTGTTGGGTTAAATTCCTGAACCTAATTAAGACCTCTTGTGCAAATTGTGATTGCGAAATTAAAAGGATACTGTGTGATGGAACAAATGTTAGCGTGCATCTAGTCCCTAGTGCTGGGCATTTCCAATTATTCTAACTCACTCATATAGATAGTGTAGAAAACAACAACACTACCCCACACACAGGTGATAGTGGGTTTGACTTCCTGTCCAACAAGGAGGTGCACTGTGAAACTAATAAGACCAACTAGCACCTGTTAAATTGTGAAATATGTTGATATGTTTGAAAGATGCACATTTCAAGAATTTCTAAAAGATGTAAAACATTTTAGACATGTAGACTTTAATACAAAAAAGATACATTATTTATGTGTTAATGTTAACAGTCATATTTTATGATAATCATTTTTTTAATTAATAAAATAAATTTCAACCTGTTTTTATTAGAGGACATGGAACCTTATTTTAAAATGTCAGATATAATGTTTTAAATATTAGATCTTGGCGTGGCATCAGCTACAAAATCAATTATCTTACAAGCTCAGAAATGTAATTAATTTCATATTTATTTTTTGGTAAAAATAAATGCAATGTTTTTGGTGGACCCACAGGAGAGCTTCATGCTGCAGTTGGAACCTCAGGATATTCCTGTTGTTCTAAAGAAGAATGCACTCAAGAAAAAAGCCACAGTTTTTCGTCCAGTGAAGCAGGAAAAGCCGGAGGACTACACATTGCAGGTCAATGGGAGATGGGAGTTCATCTATGGGAAATACCCACTGTGCCAGTTTAAAGTAAGATTTTTTTTATATTGTCGTGGTTTATATATATATACAATTTTAACACAGCGTACACTCATGGCCCTTAAAATTGTCTTTGTGGTTTTCTGAAGGAGGGGGATGCTTGTGATACTGTTTTGGAAAAGGTTGCTGAATAAATGGAAGCATATGGTGTATTGAATGAGTGTAGTGGCTTGTACAGTAAATCTCAGTATTAACATTAAAGGTTCGGATTTGTCAAAATGTCAAATAATACAGTACAGGGTCATAACCTGTATTAACCTTTCCTTTAAAAGTATAGCATTGGTCTTAAAGTCTGGTTGGGTTACCTAACGTAACTGCATTCTCTTTTCCTAAAGAAAAGGTATAATGAGTAAATTTTCATCCTATCACTTTTAAATAGTAAAACATAATAATACGTTTGAATTGGGAGGTAAAAACAAAGCAAGTTTAAAGTCTTCAATTGCAGTAGAAGAGTTGTACAAAAGACAATTCCAGAAATATGAAAGATGCCATCCTAGTAAGCGTTTTTGAGAACTCATCTGGGCTCAGTTCAGGGTTTTCAAACTTGGTTTCTGTCCTTGTCTCTGAATACTCCCCTCTCACTCTCTCGTTTTTTTCTAATTAAAGTGTTACTGCAGTAATAGCCTCTCAGTCTCCAGTGTGTGTTGGTGTGACTCCAGTGTTTATCAGGGCAGTGACAGTGCTGAGACAGTTGTTGATATAGAAACTGCTGGCACCTGCAGAGATGAGTCATGTGTCTCTTCCAGGCTTTTAAAAGTCAACTACACAGAGCTTGATTTGATTTGAGCTGCATTACTAACTAAATGAACAGGCTGCAGGGTTTGATGCTGATGAGCCTGGTGTTGGTCCTGCTATCATTCATCGGGTGTTTTTAATATAGGAACAAACTAAATGCTCCTCTCTTGCAGAGAGAAGAAAACAGGGAGAGTTCAGTGACATCAGAATAAAAGATTTTTGGGAAAATTTATGTAATTTTCAAAAAAAATATGTATGAAAAAGCTTGCAAATATGACTCTAGGTTGTTGTTGTGATAAATTTTGTCTTGAGAGTGTATCATCTGAGAATATTTAGTACTTTCAAATGTGCTGAATAACTGCATATAGCTTTATAGTTTTTTTTACCAAAAGTTATTTTGTTCCTGGTGCAATGACAGTGGACTAATTTTAAATAAATTTTATTTTCCCTTAAAACATTTGATCTGTTTCTTTAGAAAAACATTTTTTATTTGACACGAGAATGTAAAAATAAAAGTTTATTAATTAAAATTAAAGTTTAATTAATCTCCAAATAATGTTATGAGTTTTGAGTCTCAGAAACTACAACAGAACTTTTATATTGTGTGAATATTCTTTATGTCTTTAAGACGTTTCTTTACACTCCTAAATTTTTAAACTAAATGGAAACCAAAAGTGGATTCCACTTTAAACTTTCTCACTTTTTACCTGTTTTCATGTCTCTGCAGTATATTTTCTCATGTTTATATGGGGGTCAGACACCACATTTGACCATGGTTCATCACACCACTATTGCTAAATACCAAGACGAGCAGGGGAGTCTGATCAGCCAAATGTCCAAGAGCCGCTCTCTGTCCAAACCTCCTCCTCTGCCACTGAAGAAGGTGAGATTGGATCATCACACCCCAGAAAAATCTGTTAGTAAATTAGAATTGCGCATCATCTTCCCCATCTTATGGTTTCTCAAGCCAGTTCTCGGAAGGTCAGCGCCTGTTTCTCACACAAACACACACACACTCACACATTACTGAGAACTCATTTAGCAAAACCCAATATTCAGAAATTATTTTCTCTATCTACTTAATTTACTCTCAAGTTTGATCTAACCTCTTAAAGTTCAGGCTTATCCATTTTTTTCTAATTTTAAAAGGCCTGTTTTTTTCTGCAGCCATTTTTTTATCTTATATATCTTTAATGCTGAAAAAATGTAAATTATCTCTGATATCACATTACATTATCCAGGAATGACACACCCCTTATAACTTGTTTTATAGCGATGTAAATCTCGCTGTTTATGCAGCCACATATTATTACATGTACTGGATGGACCAGAGCATAAATATTTTTTTCAGAAATGTTAGCTGTGTTTACAAACTTTATCAACTTTTATTTCATGTTGGGAGAATGTGGTTTTTCATTGTATGTGCCGTTTAAATTTTATTATTCAGGGCTATGAATTATTCTCTTACAGCTATGAAACTAAAATTCAAATCATGATCCCAGTAGCTCTAACTGATTAAGTTGTTTTAGCTTATTTAACAATAGCTTAGCAGTGCTAAATAATTTACTGCAGCATTATTTCCCATTAGTGAATGTCTGCGAAAGGATTTTACCATTAAGGATGCTCAGTGTTGTGTCTAATTGCTAATTTTGCTCTGCTGAACATAATTAAATATGGGGCTCAAATGTCTTGGCCTGTTCGTTTGGAGCAGATGGAGACTGTAGTGAAACTTTGGTCAAGAGTCCTGGTTTCATCTTAGTTCCCTTTTCTTTCATTTCTTTAGTTTTGTTTTCTCTGTAATTGAGAAAAATAAGCCTTTCCTACACCCACTGCTTTTTACATCCTGGGTGTCAAGAAGGAAACGAGAGAGGTGTTATTTTAAGTGGTCAAAACTTCTGATGGGATTTTTTGGTCTCTTAATGCAGCACATGCTAAGATTAATTTAATTCATTATTACTGGAGAGGGCTTCCACTGTAAGCAGACCCCTAAATCCTCTGTAACTCATATTTGCCTTGTTTCAACAGCAAAATACAACATCTCTTTGGTCCATCAACGAACCCTTCTGCATTCACCTGCTACAGGGCTCTCGGGTCAATGCAGACGAAGGCATGAAGGTAAGCATACTGCTGTTTACTTAGGTTACTGCTACTACCACTGTGCTGTGGTTGTTTACTATGCTTCCAACCGTAGCAGGCAGCGAGGGGTGAACTCTACAAGTGTGGTCATGTGACCCTAACCACATATTTCCCATAATTCATCAGAAGCGGTTGAGTAAAACATCAAAACAGGAAGTGGGGAGTGACTATCTGACTTTCTGTGCTCTCTCTTGGGCCTAGATTCTTAGAAAAGGACAGCAGTGTTGCTTGCACTCACCGCTCACATCTCCGTTTTCTTTTTTGGTTTGTCAAAGAAGCGAAAAGTCACTGGGGGTGGATGAAGAAAAAAGTGTTCTCTTGACCCCTTGATTGTTCTTGAGAATATGTTTGAGAATATTCTGTAGCAATCAGTTATCTTCTAAATAAAGTGGAAAAAAGTCTTATTTATAGGAAAAAACATAACTTAATTTTAATATCATTTTATAAGGCTAAACAATTTGGACAAATTTTCTAATTGGCCATTTTTGGACAGTATTGTTGTTGCAGTTTAAATATGATTCATTTCTGTGTATGCTGGAATTGGTAAATTGGAAATGGCAGCTCTGTATTAATGCAATGTAAATTAAAAACCGGAGGTCCAAAACGGTTGCCCTTTGTTCATCAAGTCCATCTTCACTTTCATATGCCTTGAGTGCTTGTTCATTTCCGTCTGTTCCTCACGTGACTGCAGATATATTTGGCTTGTCATACAATTACCAGTGATGTGAGCTCCTGCTGCAGACAGAGGCTCTTCATGATCAAGCCTTGGGGGGAAACACTCACTTAAATATTTCCTATTTCCCCTCACAGAGGGTGTTCTAGACTGTAATGATAAAAGTGGGCCAAAGAGGCAAAGGTTCAGCTACAGTCCCTTGAAATCATCTAATGCATATCCATTGTCTCACCCACACATTTACTTAGCTACATCTCTCATTTTTTATTCATTTAATCTGTTCATTCATTATTTTTTTTTCACTGAGTACATTTCTGACAACTTAATTTTACTTCCTCCTTTTACATAAAAATTCGCAAAATGTTAAAGGGGAATTCCAACTATTGAACAATGTAAAAAAAAAAAAAAAATGCAATTCAATTTAACCGCTGAGGTTTCAATAAAGTAATTTTAGAGTGGACCGTTTAGTGGTGCAAATAAGAACCAGAGGTCATAATTCATACAGAAAATAACAAAAAGTTAATTTTTCCCAAGCTTTTGATCATTGTAAAGAAGTGTTAACTAAAAACACATTATTATGCCCTGCCTATTTGATGACACCATGAATGGACTTGGATATAGTCTCCAAAAAAGTCATAAGACAATGTTTCATGCGTCAGGCAGTGTATTTATAATGTTATGTTTATTATGTTTGTATCATAAAACATTTTGGAGAGGTAAATGCTTCTGATATCTGGTTCTTTGATCACCACTGTGAGGAGTTCTGGCTTTAATCAGAACAGTACACATTATTCTGGATGATTCAGTTTACCATACTAAATGTATTAAGTCAGTATCATTCCTTATTAATCCCCAAATCCTTGACCTTGGCCTAATGATAAAGGATCAATGCATCATTGCTTAGACTGTTTCAGTTCTGATATCACTGAAGTGTACAATTTACAATCTCTCTAATCAATTACTGAGTGCTGTATTGTGGGCTATGGACAAATGTCCCCATATATATGGAAGGCTGTCTTTGATTTATGCATCTTCTATATTAATAAAAAGTAGTTTATGTGCATGAAATTAGTTTTTTTTATCTTTCACATCTAATGTGTGTGATTTTTATTTTTTTTTTGACTCAGCTTGTGGTCCAGGCTGGCCTCTTCCATGGAAGTGAGTTGCTCTGTAAGGTGTTCACCAGCAGTGAAGTCAGCGTCTGTTCAGATCCACTATGGGACCAGAAGTTTGTGTTTGATATCAACCTCTGTGACCTTCCTCGAATGACCCGCCTGTGTTTCGCTCTGTACGGTGTGTTGGAAAAGACAAAGAAACAGCGCTCCACCAAGAAAAAGAACAAAAAGGCTGTAAGTCTACATGGAATGGAAACTACTTACCATATAATAGTTTAAAAACCTTGAAAACAATTTTTGTCTTGTGCATCTTTCACACATGAACTCTGGAGAATTTCTAGAGAAAGTCCAGCGTTTCAGGTCCGGGTATGTCCCAGAGTGGTCCTCTCACAAATGCAGTCTAGCAGGATAATGTTTTTTTATTTTATTCACACGTTCAGCTTCTTCAGGTCACCTCCAGAACATTTCTGTGTTACCGTGCATAAGTGAAAAGGTCTTTAGGGACCATTGTGCAAAGGATGTGGGGGGGCCACATACAGCATGCAAATATAAAAAAACAAGAAAATGAAATAAATATAGGGCGGCATGGTCGCACAGCAGGTAGTGTCACAGTCACATAGGTTGTGGGTTTAAGTCCTGCTCTGGGTGACTGTGAGGAGTTTGGTGTGTTCTCCCTGTGTCCACGTGGGTTTCCTCTGGGTGACTGTCTGTGAGGAGTTGGTGTGTTCTCCTCGTGTCTGCATGGGTTTCCTCCAGGTGCTCCGGTTTCCTCCCACAATCCAAAAACACACGTTGGTAGGTGGATTGGCGACTCAAAAGTGTTCATAGCTGTGAGTGAATGTGTGTTGCCCCGTGCAGGACTGCTGCCCCCTCCAGGGTGTGTTCCTCCCTTGTGCCCAATGATTCTGTGTAGGTTCCAGACCCATTGCGACCCTGAACTGGGTTAAGTGGTTACAGACAATGAATGAATGAATGAATGAATAAATATATAATAAAAAACAGTGGCTTCAGTTGAGTTAAAAATATTTTATAACAACTTGTGTTTTGTAATGAGAATTCTTAATTTAAACAGAATTTAATTACATTTCTTCGAGGGGAGAGGGGCCGTATTAGGGTAAATCTCTGGTGGACCAGATCACAAGCCACTATATGGGCAGCCCTGCTTTAGACTGACCAGTGAAAATGAAGCCCACTAGACGTGTAATGAACGCTATGTTTGGTTTTATTTGCAAGGTTTGCAAATAGAATGTTGTGTGCCAAGCAATGCAGCATGACAGTCAAATCAAAACCCACTCAGCCCTCCTCACCACAGAGGAGCATCATTTTCCTAAAGCAGACACAGTGTCCAGGTGTGCGTGCATGTGTGTGTGCGTGCATGTGCGTGCGTGTGTGTGCCTGTGTGTGTGTGTGTGCCTGTGTGTGTGTGAGTGCCTTTGTGTTGTGTGTGTGTGTGTGTGTGTGTGTGTGTGTGTGTATTTGTTTACAATGTATGCACTAGCTCAAACCAACCAACTCCACTTCTGCTTTCTTTGTCACTTCCCTTTCACAGAATGTGTAGAGAAGTCTGCCAGGAGCGAGGAAATGAGAGTCTTCTGTCTGCGTGTTTATGCTTGACACTTATTTTAGACACTGCAGAGGTTAATTATACCATGTTTACCGTAAAGCCTATTGAGTTCAGAGACTTTACAATTCACAAAACGGGAACTTGATGGTCTTCTGTGATTATTTCAGTTTTTAAATGTGATTATATGTGATCAGAACAAAACCTTGTATCTCTGAAAGAGAAGTATCAAATATTCATTGAATGGGAATTAATGGAGTGTGATTTTAAAAAAAAATTATTATTTTTTTTTTTTTTTCAAAATTTTGTGGAAAAAATGATACAGGGACAAGTTATTTATGCATGGTTACATGCTCATATACACTGTTCAGCCATAACAATAACACCAACTTCCATGTTTCTACATTCATTGTCTATTATCTCAGCTCCACTGACAACATAGGAGCGTTTTGTAGTTCTACAATTACATACAGGAATCCATCTATTGATTTGCATACTTTGTTAGCCCCCTAACACCCTGTGCATTTTAATTGCTCTGGACCCCCTGCTTTACCACCACAGAGCAGGTATTATTTGGCTGCAGTGACACAGACATGGTGGTGATGTTGTGTTAATGTGAGTAGCATTGGTACAACTGGATTAGACACAGCAGTGCTACTGGAGTTTTAAACGCTGTACCCAAATGTACCCATGGTCATTTATCAGTGGATGTTTCAGCTACACTGCTGTGTCTGATCCACTCATACCAGCACAACATACACTAACACACTACCACCACATCAATGTCACTGAGATAATGGACAGTGAGTGAGAAAAATGAGGTGGTATTATTATTATTATTATAGCTGATTGGTGTACCTTGATTGTTTGATTCTTTAATTATGCTGACTGTGAGTAATGTGATTAAGGCATAAATCCCTTAGGCCTGGAACATTAGTTTATAGTCTTTGTATAGATACTTAAAGAAAAGATTCAGCACATTAGCAATTGATTCAAAGGGGGGCTTCCACTAATTTAGGGTTTGACATATAATGGCTACATATAGATAAACATATTGAATATTTTTCACAATGGTGACAGTGTGAACAAGGGTCATGATTATTCATGCATTCATTTATTAGTTGTCTTTAACAGCTTACTCAGTTCAGGGTCTCGGTGTGTCCAGAGCCTACCCAGAATCACAGGGTGCAAGGAACACATCCTGGAGGGGACAGGGTCATGATTATAATAATAAAAATATAGCCATGATATTTAATATTTATAATAGGAAGCTATTAGTAGAGTCAATATAACCATTTTTTTTACTCTGTAGACTGATGGATTACGATGTTAATATATTCAATGCTAATTTTTCAGATATTTTATGTTTATACTTATGTGAAATTGTAACATGGTGTACACATATGACCCAAAAAACCAAATCAGTACTACAACATTTATTAAGAAATCTTCCTTTCCTTCAGTGGAATATTGTGTAATGTAGTACAGTGTTGTTGCTTAGTGTGATCATGTTTAATGTAAATGACTTCTCAGGACTGTCCCCTGGCCTGGGTGAACACAATGGTGTTTGACTATAAGGACCAACTGAAGACTGGAGAGTTCCTGTTATCCACATGGCCTTCAGCTCCAGGTGAATTCCCAAGTGGTTGTGTAAAATAAGAACTAAACTCCACTAAAATTCCAATTACCTTCTATTATCATCCCATTCCATTAGGGGCAAACCAGTCATGAGTGATGTGGGGAAATATGATTACTACGTAGAACATGACCTGTTTTAGTTTCTGTGGATCTGTAGTACTATAATTATCTCTTTGTTTGCAGATGATAAAGGGGATCTGTTAAATCCTATGGGCACAGTGGAGAAGAACCCCAATATTGACAGCACTGCTGCCCTCTTTATTCGCTTCCCCAGCTTCAGACCCCATCCAATTTATTACCCTCCACTTGAAAAGGTATGTAAAACACAATCCACACAGCTTGTATTTATGAAAATTTAATGTTGTGTTTTCTGTGCTGATAATGAGAGAGACCATCTAGACTGTCATCAGGAATGACCATAGAATGGATGACTTTTGTATGTCAAAAATTCTCATTGATGTGGAGGTGAACATTGGGTTTTTAGAGAGACATATGCAGCCTTCTTGGGAAGTCTAAGGATATTTTTAGCAAGACAGTGCCAGGCTTTAATTCTGTCCATGCTAAAACAACACAGCTTGGTAGACACAGGGTTTATCATGAAGAAGAGTACTTGCCAACTCCATGTAGGTGATGTGTAACTTGGAAAAAACTAATAACTCTATACGGTGTCCCACCAATTTTTGTGATAGCTTACCATTTAATCAGGCTAGCATTTCTATGTATGAATACATGATTTCAATTCTTCCAGCTTACATTCTTCTAATTTTTCAGTTGAATGAAGCTGAAAGAAATGGTGAGAAGATCAGTGCTTCTAAAGAGGAGGTAAGCAGGTTCATCCTCTCGTTTGATTGAAAGACCTGAAGAATTTGTATAGATATGTGTGATATGTAGCTGTTCATCACATCTACTGTACACTTACACTGTGGCTTCTTTCACTGTTGTACTCAGCACTTGAAACTGAAAGAGATAGTGGACAATAAAAACCACACAGAGTTCTTTGAGGATGAGAAAGAGCTGTTGTGGAAGTTGCGTGAGGAGATGAGGGCACGATACCCAGAGAGTCTGTCTAAACTCCTTCTCATCACCAAGTGGAACAAGCACGAGGACGTAGCTCAGGTACTACACACAACAGAGCTAATTGGACGGAGCTGTCCATCAGAGCCTATCTCTGGTTGTAATTCTACTGTTTCTTATATTGTTTATCTCCCTTTATACCATTTATAGCCTGGAATTGTGTTTCAGATGGTGTGTTTGCTGCGGAAATGGCCGGACCTACCAGCGCTGCATGCTCTAGAGCTGCTGGACTACTGCTTCCCTGACCCTCATGTTCGTTCTTTCACCATACGCTGTCTCAGGAAACTGCGGTAGGTGTCTATATCACAGACAGCACACACCTATACTTTCATCTCTTAGCTTCACTTTAAACTTGCAAAGCTCACAAGTACATTGCATCTGATCTGTGACCAATAACCCAAGCTGGGGATCAAGAACTGACACGCAAAGACCAAGTATGAGTGAATACTGTTTAAAATATTATGTTATAAGCACTCTTTTAATTAGGGAATTCAGCTTCAAAGTACACCTGATGTGGACACAGACATCCTAGAAAAACATGAAACAGAATAGGATGCTATGGACCACATGCTCATGAACTCAGTTCCCTATGCTCAGTGCCAAGTGTCTGCAAGAGGGATATAAACCACCTAGTATAAGGTTGTGGAACAGCAGATCTCATTCTCATACTCTGAAGTATCTTTGGTATGAGCCCATCCTCAGTATCTGACTAACGCTTTAATAATATATGTTACTGCAGAAAATGAAAGCAAACATCCACTATTTGTGACTGTATCAGAAATAACATTGTGGAGAAATCATATCATTAAAGATGGAGAGTTAATTAACAGCCAGATTTTTGCAGATTCTTTTGGCTCAACATTAAAGATTTGAAGGTCAGAAGATGCCAGATTCTTGTGCTCTGGGCAAATAATTGAGAAAACTTTCATTTTCATTCATGTTAATTTTTCTCATTTGACAGTGATGAAGAACTGTTTCAGTATCTCCTGCAGCTGGTGCAGGTTCTGAAATATGAATCATATCTAGACTGTGACTTGACCACATTCCTCCTGGAGCGGGCTTTGTCCAATAAGAGGATTGGACACTTTGTATACTGGCATCTCAGGTACACTGTTCTTCCAGAGCAGATCTTGGTGTAGATGTCATGTGTTTCATTCAGATTGACTAAATTATTTACTTTCCCCAAAGGTCAGAAATGCACGTATCTTCAGTCAATTTGAGATTTGGCCTCATCCTAGAGGCTTACTGCAGAGGGAGCATTTACCACATCAAGAGCCTAATAAAGCAGGTCAGTAGAGCAAGACAAGCTTCTTCATAATGTCCAAAGAAATATACTTTAGGGCAATATGGCCCAACCTTAGTTGAAAAAATAACATTAACAGGAGACGCAATCAATATATATATATATATATATATATATATACACACACACACACACACATTTTATTTTTTAACTGGCGCCTCCTCTAGGGTTTATTCCTGCTTTGCGGCCAATGATTCCAGGAAGGCTCCGGACCCACTGCGACCCTGAACTGGATTGTTAATTAATTTTATGCAGCACTTGTGTTGTGTTGCATCAAGGTCGTGGAGGTCCTTTTTTTTTTTTTGCACTGTGTACTTTTCTATAGATGATATGACAGCTAAACCTCTATTGGCGCTATTGAAATTGTTCTTGTTTTAGAGTAAGCGTCTGCATTGTAAATGTATATTTATTTTATTTGCTTGCATTCATCTTCATGCTTGACTTCTAGAACATTACTAAAGTCTCAGTTCTATTCTTCCTGCAGAATGAAGCTCTGAATAAGATGAAGGCTCTGAATGACTTTGTGAAGTCAGGGTGTCAGAAGTCCACCTCCAGGTCACAGATCACTGAGGACATGAAGCTATGTATTAAACAGGACACATACTTGGAGGCACTGTCAGACATTGTGTCCCCGCTGAACCCTAACATTATCCTTTCTGAAATCTGGTACTGCTACTAGTGCAGAAAACCTCTCTGCACATATTGATCTTTTTATAGATACGCATTAAACAGATTTTGTTATTTCCAGATGTACACCGCTCAGCCATAATGTTACAATTACCCCCTTATTTCTATATTCTTATCAATTTCATGTATATTTTATTGCATATTTATTTTAATTTGCTGAGTACAAAAAATCAATATAAAATAACACATAATATTTTCCATTTTATTTGTGATTTGTGCAGTCAGGATAGATTCCCATTATAAAAAAAATCAGCAAATCCACAGTAATTGTGAATTAAAATGTCCTTACATTTTTGCTCTTGATTTGTACTTGCTATGCACTTAATATCACTTAGAAAACCACTAGATCATATCATTTGATTATTGGTGGTCAAATATTTGCATAAAAAACTGCATAATGAATTAGAAAATGGTTGTTTAATTAATTTCCATATTTTAAAAACGGGATTCTTTATTGGTTAGGCTCACCCTCATATATATATATATTTTTTTTCTTTCATTCTTCAGTGGTGTTTTTCATTCCAATCTTATTTTGTTAGTATTTAAGCTTTTGAGTAATGTTATTTTCCTGTATTATAAAATGGCATTTAGTCGTAGGCCATAGCTGGAGGCTTGAACAGACACTTTGTCTTGTTTCTTATAAATTTAGTGTTCTGTTCATTGACATGTGAAAACCAAAATAAATCACTGGGAGTTTCTGAAGTTATGCATTTCTAAAATCAGTAAAGGCCAGATATGTGTGGGTGTTAACTGTGTATAATTCATATAAGGATGATAGTTTGGCAGGAGATTTTACAAAAATCATATTTGTGGGCATAAATAAACAACATGGCCAACTGCCTGCTCACTTAATATTACTTCTGAAATATATACGGATTTTATATATCTATTTTTAGGACTTGATGGCATAGTATTGGATCAATCACAACCACCATTCCCACTCATCCTATTAGATGGTGCTCTATCACTCCAGACAGTGGCTTTACTGTTTCAGCCTAGTGCTGGAGGTTTGATACCCATCTGACATTGAGTATGTTGGCGTTAGGTTCATGTGTAGCTGCTTTATAATGTCCCATTTTTATTCATCATTTTCTGTGGAAAAAATTTGATGAATTTCATAATTATAAGGGATATCAACATACTTTTCTACCTGTGTGTTTGTGTTTTTTCAGCATATCTGATTGCATTAATTAACATTTGTCATTTTCGTCTAAGCACGGACAGGTGTAAGTTTATGGATTCCAAGATGAAACCTCTCTGGCTGATGTATAAGAACAAGTGTGTACAGACTGACACCGTGGGCATTATCTTCAAGAATGGAGATGGTAGGCATGAGAATTCCTCTATTTCAACTCTCTTATATGATCATATTTTCATACTAATTAATGCACATGCTTTTTATTTTTTTTCTTCGCAGATTTGAGGCAGGACATGCTAACACTTCAAATGATTCAGCTAATGGATGTTCTTTGGAAGAAAGAAGGGCTGGACCTTAGGTTTGTATTTGTGGTGTAAAATATCTGAAAATCACTGGTTTGGATTTGATTGGTTATTTGATTTGATAGATCTCAAAGGGCTGAATTGAAAACAATGAGGCATCTACTTAAATACCCCATTTTATGACCTTACATGGACTGTCATGAAACAATGACAAAGGCAGGATCTGAAATAGATTCACCTGTTGTAAGACATACAGTGTCTTAGATGTTCAGAAGAGTGTTTTAATCCAACTAAAGAAAAAATAATAACAGAATACAATCACTTTATTTTCTCCATAAATCATATCAGATTTTTTTGTCTTGAAAGCTGTAAACCATTTAAATGAGATCACTAATTTAAATGTCACTCAACCCTAATATATTTCCCTTTTATGTGACACAGAATGATCCCATATGGCTGTCTGTCCACTGGGAATAAAACGGGTGTCATTGAAGTGGTGAAAAATTCAGACACCATCGCCAACATCCAACGGAACAACAGCAACAGCGCAGCCACTGCTGCCTTTAACAAAGATGCTCTGCTGAACTGGCTGAAGTCCAAGAACCCAGGGTGAGTACCTCACAGCTAGAAATTTCTCTGTAAACACTCTATACCTCAATGTAGATTTGTGCTAAGAGAGATGCACTAATTTAGCAGCGTCACCCACTCTCCTCACCTCAGCCTGTTGTGTTTGTCAGAGAGCTGCCTTCCCAGACTGACTCATACATAAACCACAGCTTAGTTGAAAACTGTGTAAACTGAATCTAACTTTGCCATTTCGAGTCAGCAACAAGTGGTTAAAAACACCTTCTCTTACATTTACATTTAAAGCATTTGTTCTTACTGATGTAGCACTGAATAGCTTAACTTGAGAACTGAACCCCAGTCAGCCATGTGGTGAAAAAGATACTCTGTGCTACACTATTCGCCTTGATTTTTCTTCCAGTTTCTTTTCTGTTCACTGCTGTTTTCTTTTGTAGTTCACTTAAGAATGTAGTGTGGCTTTAGGCACTTCATTTATTCATTCATTGTCTTTAAGCGCTCATTCAATTTAGGGTTGCGGTGGGTCCGGAGCCTACCCGGAGTCATTGACCACAAGGCAGGATCACACCCTGAAGGGGGCGACATTCCTTCGCAGGGCGACACACACTCATACATTCATTCACACACTCACACCTACAGACAATTCTAAGTCGCCAGTCCACCTACTCGCGTGTGTTTTTTGACTGTGGGAGGAAACCGAAGCACCCGGAGGAAACCCACGCGGACAAGAAGAGAACTCCTCTGTTCAAATTACATAATTAATTTCCAGAATGAATGCACTTCTACACACAATTAATGCATATTTATTCTTTAATTTCTCTATATAACAAACTGGGGAACAAAAGGTAACAAAACAAGTTAAAACCCTGGGAACTCATTGTGATATATTTAATTTATTTGTATAATACTGAAATTTGGTGTTTTTAGGAAGCATTCGGCATTGTTTAAATAGAAAACACAAAAGAGAAATATGATAAAACACTGTTCAAAAATCACCAAAATGCTCTCATCAGACCTCTCTTTGATGTGGGTGTGATCTTAATATTCTAATGAAAATACCTGATTCACTCTGGTGAACTATTTTGTTTTCATTTCTGTAGTTCTGTAGTTAGTAGCTTATACGTATATGGATAAATAAATAATGGCGCATACAGGGCGAACTGGAACAAATTATTGTATTACTCAGTCTGAGGCTCATAATGAATGCATGTTTTACTCAGTCTGACAAGCAGATCTGACTACTCCTCACACTAGCAGGTGTTAGAGTGACAAGTGACCAGTCATTTCTTATGGGAGAATGCAATTAGTAAATGCGATTCAACAACAAGCCACAAACCTGGTTGAGATTTTCTCAACTTTATGCAAATTAGCTTTGATGAGGTGAAGTGACATTTTCAACGATTGGCTCCAACAAATTCCTTGGCCCAATCACAGACTTGTCGTTCTATCTTTTCATTCTCAACAGCATTTTTTTTGTGTGAAAAGGTGTAAATATAGAATATTTTGACAAAAAAAAGTGACTTGGTCCGTTTGTTTTTCTAATAAACATGAACATTAAAATAGGTAAATAAATGTAAAATAAATAATAATAAAAAAAATAGAATTGAATAAGTGTATGGGCATAATTATTTAAATGTAGTTATTATAATGATATGAAAACAATATCAATTATATACACGTACACATGTATATACACAGGTTTTAAATGTGGGTGAGAACTCACACCCGCTATTTCTTCTTTTCCTGTTTTTGTTTTTATATAATACATCTTTGCACATATACAAGCACAGTTTAAAAAAAAAATAAGTGTAGAATAAAGTAGCAGATACTGTTTTGTGTCCATGGTGAATCGTGAAGCTTGGCCCTTATACAAACCCACACACGAAATGCGAGCGGTCTCAAACACACCCACAAGAGACAAATTTGGATCTTTGTAATTGACTTTTTGCCTGCTAATGTGAACAAGGGTTATGCTCAGAATCAGCTCTTGTTTTACTGAGTCTGTGACTTGGCAGAAGTGCTGAGTGCTCTGTATGACAGGATACTCAGACATGTTGGAGCCATGTTTGCCCTGTTATTGGTCACAACAAAGGTCAGGTAACATTTCCCCATTTAAGGACCACCCACTCCACATCAAGAGTAGAGCAGTATCCTACTGGTGAAATATAGACATTTATGAGATTTAATGAGAGGTATTCATAAGAAACAACTTGTACATTTACATTGTGGGCCATGAGAATAGAAAATTATGCACTGTAGCCTGTTAGTTCACTACTGGTCCCTTTTGATTTCACTACTGCTCATCTGGGGCTTTAGCCAGGGGCTGTGGTGCAGGACAGTTTAGTGATTCCCCAGTTCAAATACACCTCAACTAATTAGTTTATGAACTGGTTTGGCTGTGTATACAGATAAATCACCAAGCTGTGCTGACCACTGTAATAAAACAATTAAGGAGAGTTTGGAAGGTGGTTTTGCAACATGTAAATGCAGTTTTCAGTGTTAGTCAATGTTAGTGACTCAGGAAGCCTGAGGTTGGCTCTGAAAGTCCCCTGTGGTGATAGAAATATTAATTGTATTTATAGTCAATATGCACTGTGAAGAGCACAATTTTCAAATTGCAGGAGCTGCTGTAGATTGGACGAGTGTTCAAATACGTTTTAAATAGGGAAAAGCATATTTTCAGCATTCAGAGGCAATCAAACACTTCTTTGTAAATGATAACAGCTAAATGACAGGGCTGCACTCTATACTCAGAGTGCAAAGTTAAACCAGATCTTTATACTTACAGAAAAATGTCCTACGCCTTAATTTATAGATTTTTTTTAAAATTAGAATTGATCAGAAATATTGCAATTAGATTTTTTACCCCAAAACATTCATCCCCAGGGAGAACAGAGATAAATCCAGTGGAAAGCTTAAATTAGACTTAATTTTCATAAAGGAATACAACAACATGAGGGAAAATTTTATAGCTATAAATGATTTTGTCTAAAATTATTAGGCTTTTACATTCATCAATATTAATTTAAAAATCAAACCATCTGTGTTATAACTACTGCTACACTATAGAACATAATGCCTATTATGTATTTGATATATATACCACATTTTGTTGAAGTGCAGAGAAGGGCTGGTTTTTATTGGATTGTTTTTCCTGCTGGTGGTGGATTTTGGACGGGAAGGTCATTGATTGCTTGTATGAAACAGGAGCTCTTTTTCCCATCATAGAAGGATCCAGTCTGTTCCCTGGAGACATGGCTGATGTGATAAACACTAGGCTTGTGCTTGCTTTGAATACAGAAGTGTGCGGCAGGTTTGCTTTAGAGGAAGAGAAGACATAAAGAGCTGTTGATTACTCACAAGTTCGCCAGTGTTAAGCAGTATCTATTATTTATTGTGCATTTGTCTATGGACTGAGAACAAATAGGCTTCAGTAGAAGTTATAAATATTTAAAACGCTGCCTTGCACATCTGTGCAGTAGGTAAAACCTCATTAAGATATCTTTTGTAAGTATTATTTAGCATCTATGAGAAAATAAATGTGCAGTTAGACAGGCTGTAATGTAAGACTCATTAAATATTAAAAAAAAAACACTACATTTTTCTTCTGTTTCATGTTTTCATATGTCTTTTAGAAATTTGTTTGCATTTATGCACAAAAAAGTTATTTTGCATAACTATTTTCCAACCTGTTTGCCTCTGAGTTTGTTTTTTTAATATAGCTCTAGGAGCATTACATGTAAATTACCTCTGAACTGCTCCTTTAATTTAAATACACTCCACCCTGAATAAGTTTTTATGAATGTAATTTTAAAAAGAAGCCAGGGAATAAAGGAAAATGCTTTGGGTTTTGTGACATGAACAAAACAGTAAATTAAGAAATGGGCTGGTTCTGCAGCTTATACTCAATTTATAGATCAAGTATACTGGGGAACAGAATGTGCATATTTAGTGTTAAAATGCACTCCATACGTACAAAAGTGGTCATTTTAGAGTAGATGAAAAACGTATTGATTTCTAAATATTTGTAAATGAGTTTGATTGGTGCAGTTTTCACAGAGTATTTAAACAATACAAAATTGTTGTTCTTACTGTAACAGGGGCCCTTTTAAAAGAACATCACGTCAATTACAATAAACGGATTCAACCACAGCCCCTTGCGAAAAGGTTTAACTGATAAAGTGAAAGAACACCCCTGGTACTCAGCCTCTTAAGTGTATCTGTGAGTGTGAGATCGTCTGTTTGTGCATGAGAATCCAAGAGAGACACGACAAGGAAATCCACCAGCACATACAGTAGTAATAAAAAGAGAATGTTTTTAAAATTAATCTTTCAAAATTATCTTCTTGTCCAAAGGGATAAATTGGACCAGGCCATCGAGGAGTTCACCCTTTCCTGCGCAGGCTACTGTGTAGCTACCTATGTCCTGGGCATTGGAGATCGTCACAGTGACAATATCATGATCAGGGAGAATGGCCAGGTAAGAAGAAGAAAAAAACAGCTGCTCTTATGGTCTGAACAAATTTGTGAAGATGTGCAGAATATATGCAGTGTTGCAGTACACCAGCAGGAGGCACTGTTGCTCTTTGCTTTCAAAAGAGTTGAAAACCTTTAATGCAGTGATCTCCAGCCTGGTTCATTCTTACAAATTCCAAAATATTTTAATAAATTATTTCATTTTTAATATAGTTTCAGATGTATTCAGATCTTTTCCTTTAGAATTAACGGGCCATGCTTCCACAGCTTCTGTGTATGTACTAACAAACAGAAAAATGTGAAATATAAACATGCTGTAATAAGGTGCAGAGGTGTACAAGTTTTGTACTGTTGTAGTTTTCCTGACCATAACATTTATTTATGTTTATTGTAGTTATTCCATATAGACTTTGGGCATTTTCTGGGAAACTTCAAAGCAAAGTTCGGGATCAACAGAGAACGTGTGCCTTTCATCCTGACGTATGATTTTGTCCATGTGATTCAGCAAGGGCGCACCAATAACAGTGAGAAATTTGAACGGTCAGTACATGAAAGCAGTGTAAATTTTACTCATGATTCAAGTTCAGTTATACATTGCATTTTAGCATCGGTTTCAGACTGCAGCACTATTGAATGTCCCAGCATGTATATCAAAGGTTTAACACATAAATGCTTCCTTTGCAGATGTTAAATCTAACACTGTTTAAAAATTACAATCCATTTAGATATCAGATTACAATTACAGTTACGCTTAGCTTATCTTGCAGTCAGTGGCCAGTTTAACACTGAGAATGGTGTTCCTCACAGTTTAGTTCCAGGACTGAAGATCAGGCATGTGATGGGTGTCATATACTCCTCAGTAACCTCTTCCTACCACTTTATATCCTAATTCACTACACCCACCACTGTTAATTCAGAGTTACGCTGAGTACAGCTTTAGCAGCAGCATTCAGACACATAACTAGTATAGACACCTGGTTATGCACATCATTCATTTGGAGTTGCATTCCACTTCAAATATTGGTCCATACATTTGGGCATCTTTTATTATTATTATTATTATTATTATTATTATTATTATATTATTTACCAATTATATCAAGCTCAAAGAAAATAAATGTGTGTGTGTGTGTTTAACAGTTTTCGTGAATGCTGTGAGCAGGCCTATAAAATCCTGTGTCGGAATGGAACTCTGTTTGTGAACCTGTTTGCCTTGATGAGAGCTGCAGGGCTCCCTGAGCTGAGCTCCTCCAAGGACATTCAGTACTTGAAGGTAAGAGCCTCTTAATGCCTTCAGTAAAAGGAATATTATTCATACTACAGCCATCTGATAATATGAAATTTCCAAAGCTACACAATAAGAGATATCTGATATTTAGCAAGTGTTTATATCTGTAGTCAGGACCAGAGAATATTACATTGCTATATTTTAGTCCTGGTCTGCTTACCATTCACAATGAAAATCTTACAATTGAATGAAAATATGTTAAAAAAAAATTATATATATATATATAGGGGGGGGGTATAACAGACGCAAGTCAGTCATTAGAACAATGCACTACACTGAGCTTTAATGCACTTAATGGTGTTGTTGCCTGGTGGTATTTTTACCAATTGGAAACACATATGTATAAAGGATTCAGAATAGCCCCAGAAAATCCTTCACTGTACACACCAAAGAAGGTACATGTTTGTTTTCAACACGCTTTGTTTATCATTGCCTGTTGTGATATCAGTTCTGTGTTTTGTTTGTTTAGATGCCTTTGTTTCATATTGCGTTTACATTTGAACCCAACCGCACAAGAGTTCTTTTAAGAACTTAATCATGCCAGGATTCATTTTAATCGAACCAAAGCTGAAAAGGATAAACACCCCTTTAAAGTAAAAAGAGGTTTTAGATGGACCATGTGGAGGGAAAATTAATCTGAATCCTGAGGAACTGGTGATGTAAACAGATTTGACCTAATGTACTGTTTAACTATTAATGTCACTGGAACTGAGTGTTTTTATTTATTTTTTTCCGCATGTTCTATCAGGACTCCTTAGCGCTAGGTAAATCTGAGGACGAGGCACTGAAAAACTTCAAAGTGAAGTTCAATGAAGCTCTGAGAGAAAGCTGGAAGACCAAGGTGAACTGGATGATGCACACTTTTGCCAAAGACAACAGATGAATGAAGGCTTGTACAGGAATCTTTTGTGAATCAAGAGGAGTCATTTCTAAGCCAGGATTTGAACTGAAGCCGTTTGTAAAAGGGACATACTTGGCCTGTTGTTTTCATTTTGCTTCATCTTATGGTAAATGTCTTCACTGCTGGGTGAAGGTTCAAGCCCATAAAGTGTAATATGTTCATATGAATACAACAGTTTCTGTGAAAAGCATAGAAAGCAATTAATTAAAAAGGCACCACAGATCATAAATGTAAGCATTGTTTGCCACTAATTTAAATGCTGTACTGACCTGATGCTTTATTAAAGTTTAAGGCACTGGGGAATAGGCTCTGAAATATTGTGACTTAAAAGCATTTATGTATTTATGACATGTAGTTGTACAGAATGTAATGACTACTGGCCAGATGAAGGAAACCCTTTTGGTGTTTCGTATGGTTTACATTCATTTTTAATTTTTTTCTTTATCTATATTTGTACTTGAAGGTTTTGGTTGTAAATATTTCTTTTGTCATGTCTTGTATTTGGTATTTAAAGTTTTTGAGCAGTATTTTTGAATTATTGTTTTAATTATATGTAAAAAGTAAATTCACGAGAATATTCCTATTTGTGCGTATGAGATTATGTTTTTGTTGCTGCAAAAATTATCTCAGAAATGGGTCTGAAATGCATTTTATTTGTAATGAAAGCCCATGAAATGTAGGAGCTGGACACTTTAGGGCCTGTTTTCCAGGCTAGACCTGTGTTGGTCCATGCTTGGCTGGGTGTGTGTGTGAACTCCATGAAAACAGATCAGTTAAATTGATCTACCTCTTTGGTAAACTTCAGGGCATGATATTGATGATACTGATTTTGTCTTATTATTTACAAGATTTGTTTCTGGGGGGTTTTTTGTAAAGAATACGTGCCTATGTTGAAGCATAACTGCACTTAAACACTTTTAGTTACTGGTGTTTTAAAATAAGTTGTGTAAAATAAAGCAGTCCAGGTCCTCCTCTGTAATATTTAAGTGCAGATGTGTATTTTCAATATTTTGTTTGTAAATGTTGCTTTTTTTTTATTACTTTTAACTTTTAAAATAAGGATGGAAGCCAGTAATTTTAATGAATGCCACTCAGTGTTTGTTATGTTTGCCCTTTAAGCTTAAAACAAAGATTGTTTTGTTTTTTTGTTTTTTTTTAAACAGTAGTTCCACTTTGTAATGTCTTTCTTTGAGCTCAGAATTGTGGAAGCAAATACTATGGGAGTCTGTATAATTGTTGCAAGATTGTAACAGTTAGAAATGTGAAATATTCAAATGAATCCATGAAAGTAGCTATCACTGCATCATTTTTTCTTTCATTCTAAGGGACAAAGTAAGTCTGGACCTGGACTTTGCACTTACTTAATATGTGCCTAAACTTTTTTTTTCTTCCATGGCATTCCATGTTCATACCTTGTGTACAAGGCTTTGGTAGATGTACAGTGCATAGTTTGTTTAACAGATGCTTTGAATGTCATAAAGGATTCCAGACAAACCTTTGTGATTCAGTGTGTTTCACAATTCCTCTCCCTATAATTCTCTGCAACACTAATATTGAGGGAAAATTATATGACCAGACATAACGAATTGGACCAAACATATTTCCATGGCTCTGTACCAAACCAAACCATATACCATGCAGAAATGCATATATCAAAAGCCCTGGTATAGATTTAAGGGACTTGTCCCCTGTTCTTTTGTGTTTCTGTGGAACATTAATGACCTAGACATTTGAGAAAATATTTATTTATCCTTGATGTAGTCAGTCAGCACCTTTAAGCATAATGGGTAACACCGCTGCCCCCCACAAGGCAACCACAGCAGCACACTACACCAATAAGTGTTACTAATGCTTTTAAAGTCTACATCTGTTACATGGTTACAGTTAAATATTGCTTGAGAAAAGAGCATCTGGACCATGCTGTGAAACCAATAAGTGGACTTGCTGAAATAGCATAATTGGTAACACCACTGCCCTCCATGTGGTAGACTTGATATTCCACTGAGGCAAATAAACCATGCAATATCACAACTTCCTTGGGCAAGACTCCAGACACTAACTATTTCTATGTCCATTACATGACTAACTAGGTTCACCCTGTGTCTTATTGTCCCTAGACATGTCCTCTATTTCAAAATCACTAAAAATGTCCAGGATTTGGCTTTTACTGCAGTTATTCCTCTGTCCTAATTCTTGCCATCAGCTCTTCCTTGAAGAGTTTCCTTCAGTGACATTTGATTATGTTTTTGAAGGCTGAACAAAAGCAGCCTGAAGTTTCAAGTGCTCAAGGGGTCAAACATTCGAGAGCAGAATTGAGATACACTTTGCCTTGTTCACCTTCAGCTGTGTACATATCTACTGTTCAACATGATTCACTGTGTTTGCCAGTCAAACTAGGCTTAAAATTACAGTGTTTTACTAGATGCATTTATCATAATCTGTTATTCATGTCGGGAGGTATTTTTGCGACCCACAAGGCTGAGTGTGTTAAGTGTCTAAGTAAATTAAAGACAAAATACCTTATTTTTCTCTTCCTTCACTATTGCCCCAAAACCCTTTATGCAACTTCTTATTTATAAATATCTCCAAATATATCCCTTTTCTGTCACTTTAAAACTATTTTTAAGCCCTGTCTCTGAATAGATCACTGATTCTGTTCATACATTTTTCTAACCATGATTTCCACACTCTTTGTTTATTTCTAAGTTTTATGACAGGATTGTTCCAAAAAGATAAGTATACTTGTTTGTATTGAGAAATGTGTAGCAATTTTGTAACAATTTATGCACTTTGGCCCATATCAACTTTGAATGCGGCACCAGTCACAAAAGCAGGAAGGAAGTGGAATCCGTGAGTGGCAGTACAGGTAGACATTAACACATTAGAGCTAAGGGATATGACTTGCCAAGTGCAATGCCAAAGAGCAGGCCTTGGGTCAGGTGATTCTCAGAAAGTGTTTGGTAAGGCCACATCGCCAGAAAAAAAGGTGAATGATGACTAGCTGTATTTGCGAGCAGGAGGCATGGTGCACAACAGCAACATCACAGGCAAAAAGGCCAGTGGCCTTGTTGGGAGAATCTAGAGAAGCAAAATGTCACTTGGCAAAAGCTGTGGGCAATGTAGTCGAGTGGTATTAAGTTTTTGCTTGGAGTAATTTTTGACATCCTTCCAACTCCACAAAAACTTGGACAGTGGGTAAGTGAAGGCCCTAGTTGTGGATTATGTACAGGGGTTGGCATGCTGAAGCATATCAGCTTGTAAGATTAGTTGGTTGCAGGGTCAGTATACATGGAAACATAATCAGGTGCTTTGGGAAGTGTGTTTATTGGACAGCAAATGCCTAGAGAGTAATGCATTGACAAGTGGTTGTAGTAATAATGTGAATAGGTTTGTGTATGAGGGTGAAAATATTCAGGAGCGTGTGCAGACTTTAAATATTGGTAAATGGGATGAAGCGCATGACTGGAAATTGTTGGCAGATGTAGGTAAATATTACAGGTCACAGAGTGCATTGCATTAACTACACTGAGAACATGATGTTGTACTTTGAAAGTAAACAAATAGTTTATTTCATAAATCTAACAATTCAATTTGAGGATGCAGCACATGAAGCTTTTGAAAGGAATAAACTGAATTATGCAGACAGCTGAAGAGAGAACGCAGGTGGCAGGCACATGTAAGACCAGTGGAAATAGATGATAGGGGATTTGTAGCCAAGTCTGATACATCCCTGCTTGTGCAGTTTGGCATCAGAGGCCAAAGTCTAAGGGCAGCTGTGAAGGAGTTATCAGAAGTAGCTAAAGGTCTAGTTAGTGGTTGTGGAGAAGGAGAGCACTGAGTAGTTAGGAAAACATACTGTAAATGTGTTATAAGTATGTGGAGGACAGGATCGGTGAGTGGGGTGCTGTGTTGTGTTATTGTGGCTGCCAGTGATGTATTATGTAAAGTTCACATGGAATTGGTGGCACTGAGCGTGCCTTAACAGTGCCAGTGGGGCTAGGTACAGTCTTAGTCACTATTACAATTGTTGAAGGATGGTAGGGCTGTAAAGCTGATTTAAAGCTGGTTCTGGGACACCAGACTGTACTGTTGAGCCTTCCAGAGGAGTCGTGGACTTAATTCAGCAAACACTGATGAGGGCTGCTGGTGGCTGAACAGATCATAAACGACCACAGCAACCCTACTGATTTGGGTAAGGATGTAAATGACCAAAGATTACAGGAATGTTGTGGTTGCAGGTAGGACGAGAATGGGGTGGGACCTATGTGAAGCTGTAATGGATGACATAGGATATATTTATCCTGTGTATAGTAAATATTATTCTGTTGTATTTGTAATAACTCCTAAACTGGCTTAAAACAGGGGTGCCCAACTCCAGTCCTGGAGGGCCAGGAAAGTTTGGTGATTGCTCTGCTAAAACACACCACTTAAACCTGGCAATTAACAAATGAGTTGACTCAGGTGTGTGTGAGCAGAGCTTTAACCAAATTTGCTGGATAACGGCCCTCCAGGACTGGAGTTGGGCACCCCTGGCTTAAAAGGTCTGGTTAGCTCCTTCTCTATAAGTGTCCACCCCAGACCATCACCACCATTGTTTCAGTGTTTCACCAGCTTTGACATTTCAAAAGCCAGATCCACAAAATTCCTAAAGGTATGAAATCTCTGGATTATTAAAAGACCAGAGAGTGAGTGTTTACTTATATCACACAAGGTTGTGACTGGACTTTATGTTACATACAGCACTGTTTTATCTACCAGACCTTTATATAAAAATGTAAGTAAGATATGAACAGTCTTTAAAAAATCCCCAAAATAACCCAGAACTAACAAATGTCAGCAAAAGAAGCGTGCTAAGACCTAAGCTCTCAGCCCCTCCCATACTCAGTGCTGCCACAATATATTACTTTAGCTTGAAATAGATTTACATTGGCTTGCTTTTAGTGGCCTTAAAAAGTCACAGTTAAAATAATCTTCTTGGTTGCTGTCATGATCATTTTCTAGTGTAGAGTAGCTTGAATGTCATTTCAGCACAGTGATTCACTTTTGTTGTTTGGTATGAAGAGAAAATTACAGCCCACCATTTAATTGGAATTACAATTGCAGCCCCATACAGAACAAGCACATTGTTCTGACATCGTTCTATAAGAATTACCATTAAAATGTTCTGCACAGAAGTGCTTTCGTGAAATCTGACCAGACTCCTGAGTAAAATCCTCTGCTCTTGTGCATCAATAACGAGCTAGGTTGAGGACACTTTTGAGTCGCCAGTCCACCTACCAACATGTGTTTTTGGACTGTGGGAGGAAACCAGAGCACCCGGAGGAAACCCACGCGGACACGGGGAGAACACACAAACTCTTCACAGACAGTCACATGGAGGAAACCCACGCAGACACAGGGGGAACACACCAACTCCTCACAGACAGTCACCCGGAGGAAACCCACGCAGACTCAGGGAGAACACACCAACTCCTCACAGACAGTCACCCAGAGCAGGAATTGAACTTACTGTTCTAGAGCTGTGTGACTGCAACACTACCTGCTGTACCAATAATAGTAATGTTATAAAAAATAATAACTATGTTTATAAAGAAAGCAACTTACTAAAAAAAGAAGTTATGTTTAATATATTTTAAAAAAAACATAATGAAGGCTCCTGAGTATTTGCATGAAAACAGTGTGACAATCTTTTTAAAAGAACTGTGGCAGATTCTCCAAGACACTCAGTAAAACAACCTTATATAACTGTATTAACTGTACCTAGGACTAATATTTAAGAAGAAAAAAAAGCAAATGTCACTTATAATACTGATTTTCTTTTGTTTATTAATGTTTACTGCACATTGTTGTCTTTTTCCTTCAAGTAATAAGGAATTAATTCCATTATTTGTGAATCCATCTTTACTTTCCAACATTGTTTTGCTTGTGCCTAAAACGTTTGCACAGTACTGTATATTTCATATCACAAGAAACTTAAAAAGCTAGCGAGATGAGATAGAACCCTTCCCAGAGAACACATTATTTGATGGCTCTGGGTTGAGGAGAGATTGAACAAATATTCTGCCCCAGAAAACACTCCCTCTAATGGTTCTGGGTACGGGCAAGAACGAAGGTAGCTGAAAAGTCCTGTGTTGAAGTGAGCTCAGAGGAGTTGTTTGTAGACCTGGTAGATAGCTAAGTGTCATCTACCAGATTTCTGATATTTTTCAATATACTGTAAATGTATACATTTTACAGTGCCCCCTGCTAATAACGTTCAGACATATTTTGTTTAAGTTCGGTGATGAGATTGTATCAGAATGACTCACAATGCCATTGTTGACAGGTACATACTCCTCCACACCAGAAACACCCCATGAGCTGTTTTTCTAGGGGGTGGGGGCGGCACAGCAGGTAATGTCGCTGTCACACGGCTCCAGGGGCCTGGAGGTTGGGGGTTCGATTGCCGCTCCAGGTGACTATCTGTGAGGAGTTGGTGTGTTCTCCGGGTGCTCCGGTTTCCTCCCACAGTCCAAATACACACGTTGGTACGTGGTCTGGCGACTCAAAAGGGGTGTGTGTGTGTGACCCTGAACTGGATAAGCGGTTACAGATAATGAATAATTTGAATTTCCCCTGGGGATCAATAAAGTATCTATCTAAACATTAGGGGGACACCGCAAGCTAAAATACCAAATCTCATCTAGTGTTACTTTCATTCTTGTGGCGGATCGGTGTAAATCAATTGTCCCTTTTTACATGTGAACTCTGGAAAACCTCCAGAAAGTGTCAGGTCTGGAGATGTCCCGCAGTGGGCCTTTCATACATGGGGACCGGGGGAGATTTTCTGTGTCAGAGGCGTGCCGTGAGATATGCTCTGAGTGCATTAGGCATGGGGTGACACCTGGGTGAGATACAACAGCGACTCCATTCACAAATGTGCTGACTCTAATTTTACCCAGAGCAGTTTGTAGGGCGCCATAGGAGGATAAAATCTGCGCAGAGTCCGTGACAACTGTTGCAGGAGTTTGAGTTCACATATAGAGGTCCTCCGAGTAAACGGTTTTGTTTCTGGGCTATCGTGCATATGTGAAAAGGGGCTAGACAGACTGTAGTATTGTATTGAACTGTGTTGATTTGGCGCCCCCTAATGGTGAAAGTAATGGGGGCGCTCATTCCTCTCCCACTGCAACCTTCTCTCTCTCTCTCTCTCTCGCTCGCTCGCACACACACACACACACACATACACACACACACACACAAAACACACTGTCGGGATGTGACCCCGGAACAGGACTCTTCCTTAGAAATAACTCTGCAATCAAATAAAACACAGGCAGAAACCCGAGAGAAAGAACAAACCCTGGACCAAGAGAGGTGAGTGAGGACAAAGCCAGTATGATTTCACTCAGCGTATTTTTTTATGGCACCTTTCTATCTTTCCCTCTCTCTTTTCCTTCCTCAATTTGAATGAGAGAGTTAGCTGGCTTTAGCCGTGGGGATGACTTGGATTTGTATTTCGGTAGGTTTTTTAAATTCTAATTTTCCGTGCCGCCTTAAACGGTGCGGAGGTTGGGCGCTAGACTGTAACGGCAGCACACTTTTAAGGTGGAACGGATAATTCTAATAAGGAGCAACTTCCAGCTTTGCGCTGTAGCTAGCGTTAGCCTTTAGCTGCTGGACTGTGGGAACTTCATTCAGGGCTTTGTTAGAAAACCACCGGCTCACAGAGCTGCCTTCAAAAATCAGTGTCAGTTTCCCAGCGGAGTTTAAAATATTTTAGCTCTGTTTGTGTAATATCCTAAGACGTCGCATCTGATTCCTGTGACCATTGTTTTAATTTAATTTGAAAACAGGTTTAGATTGAATGGGCGACTTTGGGTGTCTGTAGAGAGTCTAACGATACTGTGCTAACCCACAGTTAGCTGCTGTTGGAGCCTGTTTGAGCTTACAATGGCATTTATTTCCCTTTAAGCTTCTTGTTGTAATTTCAGTTAACCCAGCTGTAGTAAGAATTGATTCATAACTGAAACTTTTTTCACCCCTATAATGTTAGCTCTCCGTTGCCAGTCTGCTTTTTAACAAGTATTGTTAAGTTTGGTTTGTTTGAACAGAACATGCATTAAGATCTGACAAATCCTAATATTTTCTCTTTGTTTTATCTCTGCTTCCAAATCAGAGGGCCCTGCTGTGTGTAAGGTTGGAATAGTGAAGTGGATAACATCACTACCCTGAAAAAGGCAGACTAGGGTTTGATTTCCAGCTCAGTAAGGAATATAGGTGTACCTGGAAAGGACATAGGCCAATATTTCTAATGCTGATATAAATCTATACCATGATTAAACACTTGTATGTACATGAATGCCATACATGTAACGTAAGGTCCAACCCAACCTGAATTCCCTTAAAGGCATGCAAAGCAAAACAGTGGTTCTTAGTCACAGGTTTAAGCTCTTGTTGGATAAAGCGTCTGACAGCATAATATAGTACTTCCAGTCCCTCAACACATTGTGCCTGAGTGGAGATGATAGTCTATTTTTGGCTCTCCACACCCCTAACTCATTATATGTACAAGATGCCTCAGTCTTCCAACTGTCAGCCTACTGTATACTTCACATTCTGCCATGAATCTGATAGGAGTGGGCTTCTTGCCCAGTTTTGGCTCTCACTGGGAGTGCAAAGCTACTTTTCGGGGCTGACAGGGCACAGCAGAACAGGACACTTATGCGAACCTGGAAATCAGGCTGTGACTCGTTTGCCCTGTACATTCTAGCTTTGAGTAGGGGTTGGGCTGTGTGTTGCCATTTGTTATCAGCATTGTGATAAATTACGTCACAATACTGTGAATAGCACAATACTGTGAATGGGTATTACCAGTGCCTGCAGTGCAATGAACAGCCAGTTCATAGTGTCACAGCCAAAACGTAAATAAATCCAACATTCTGAAGAGTCAATGTTAACAGGTTTTTAACAGCGTCAGGTTTTTCCAGCATTGTTAAAGTGTAAGTTAAATATCAGTTTTGGCCACATCATGCTTTCCCCTGAGAGTGGCTGATTTTTGAGGGTAAGGTTTCAGGAAAAATAAATTTACTGGCATATCTAATTTGTTTGGAGCTGAGACTTGAATACTGATTGCCTGTTTAGTTAGTTTGACTGTACTCAATAAAAAAAAATTACATCAACTTTGCATAAAGTAGGCTATAAGTAAAATTGCATGTCCTACGATTTGAAAATTGTGCTTTTTCATATTTGATTTAAATTTGAAAACAATTAATTGTTCAGTCTTAGGCTGAAGGCAGGTGCGCTTAGACGAGGAATTTGATGTCTCCGTCCCAAGGGTGGATCATCAGCTGCCTCCCAGCAGCGGGCTTAGGTCTGGCTTAGGCCCCCTGCCAGGCTCCAACACGTTTTTGTGCTAGGGGTTGAGCACCCCACTGTGGTGCTCAGCCTGCTCCTCCTTAATTTATATCAGTCAGGCCCAGCTCGGGTGATTTTTATGCCTTTAGGGGCTGCTTCATGATCAAGGCACGGACACAGTCTGACTCTTTTAGGAGACTGGATCTTATTCCAAACTGAATCTTGGGTCATGTAGGTGTGCGTGATTGTTTATGTGCTTTGGGGCTTGTAGCCAGATATACAGGTCTGCAGCATATTTTCAGCACATTGTTTTTTTTTCTTACATTGCAATTGGATTGCACTAATGCACTGGTGAGTTCGATTGGATTGCACTGCTAGTCTTGTGATGTGAGGCAGAGGTAGTGTGTGTATCCACTCTCCACAGTAGCCAAGTAGAAAGCAGCTTGCAGCAGTTGGCTTGGGCCAGAGAGTCTGAGGAAATTGTTTGTGGTTATGGAAAGGAAATAATCCTGTTTACCATAGCAGGTCCAAATGAAAAAAGCCTAGGAGTTACCACAGCCCTATTAATTAAAATTCATTTTGGGCCTTTTGTGTTTGGTTGTTTTGTGCACATGTAGCCCTAACAAATATGATTTTAAATACTGGATTTAAGAATATCTGTAACAAGTGTGGTCAAAAAATTAGGCTCCAGTTGTTTTATTTAAAGCAAAACTAGATAACACACGCTTGTTTTCAGGCTAGTGTTTTAAATGTGAATTACACTCTGCAGCTTCGGGGGAGTGAGCACAAGAGCGAACATCCCAAATCCTTTAAACAGTGCTTTCCTGACTGATATGACTTCCGAAGGTCTTCATAATTCTGCATCATTTTTGATGAAAATGTTTGCTGTGGTTTTGTTACATTGTGGACATTCAGCAGGATGTGGTCTTTTCAGCAAGTGATTCAAACCTGCTCTTAAAATGTTTCTCATCCCCTCCTGTTAGTTAGATTTATTTTATATGTGATGTTTTCTATTTTTAACTTGTCAGTGGATACTTCAGTACAAGTTAACCATACATTACTTAAAAAATTAAACATTGCTGGATCTGTGTTTTGTTAAATTCATATTTACAGGAAATCAGAACTAACCGTAGATCAGCAGAAGTTTTTTATTACTTAGGAGACTTAAGAACATTTCTTGTTAAATGTTGCTCTTTTTTTTAGCTAATAAAGGTGTGTCGTCTCACAGTAAGTGTGTGGGAAGAGCACGTTTGATTTTTGTTCAGATTGGTGTTGAGCTATTCCTGTCTCCTTACAGAATTGTACACAGAGCAGCATTATTATGTAGCGAAGCTGTAGCTCTCTCAGCCTCAGCAGTGTAATCCCAAGAGAACCAACCCACTGCAGCAGCTTTTTGTATTGTAATTCATGACAAGCACTCCAGTGCAAGACAAGCCATCGTATATCGCAGTTACTCTCTAATGGTTTTTAATTCTAGCTTCAAAATATGTCAGGCATGTACCGTACCTCAAAACTCACTCTAGTGTGTCTAGCTGTTGATCTCTTCATGCTCTGCAGACACAGTATTCATGATTTGTTAAAAGCCTGGTAAAAACTAAATGGTATTTTGGGTCTTAAAGAACCAGCAAAGCCTGTTAACTTCAGGATGCGCCTTTGCACAAAGATATTTATTTTAAGCACGGAATATATATTTACTTCATTTTGCACATGATCCTGCTGAGAAGGGAACCATATTTTTTTGAGAATGCATTCCTAACGAAATGAATGTCAGGTTTAGTCCAGTGGTTCCTTAAATATTCAATCAATTAAATGTGATTTAGTAAATCCTTGTTGTAGGACATACTTCACATACTGCTAACAAGTCATGACCTACTTATTAATCATACTCTCACCATCCGCTTCATATCCATTGTTGCCAAATACAGCAGCCATTGTTTTCATCCTGTAAATGTGAAATGGTAGCTTAACTCTAAAATCCATCAGTAACATGACACAGACTCAAGCTGGTGCTTGCTTTTCATGTCCTTCATTAGTACTTTTAAATGAAAGCATGTGGCTATAGACTAGAGCATATGTTCTGCTGACTTTGATAGACTAAAACCCACTTGCATTTTGTCGTTTTTTTACATTTACTTTTTTTCACCTCCTACATATTAAGTCTTTATTGCAGACTTCCAAATAAATTTGCCACTTTTCTGGATTTGCCAGGCTGTCTGACAATGATATTTCAAAACAGAAGGTATTTTAGGGCGTGGTCACGCTCGGTAAATTTGGTTGGATTAAAACATACCCTGCCATACAAACCATGCTGTGCACCATGTTAAGGCACCAATATTCCCCTGAGAAGTCGCTCTTTGTATTTTCTCTGGCTCCTGCAGCAGTTTCTGAATCCTTTTTCGCACTTTACTTGATGGGAACACCACAGAACCACACAGCCTCTCATAGACATGGGACTATATAAACTCCCAAAAGATAGGTATTTGGGTGTCATATTATCTGTGCAATTGGCTGTGACTTCTTATCCATATGACCACATGTAGGTTAACACTTGTTGGTGCTATCTCAGATATCAAACAGCATTATATTTTTCAACAAATTCCTACATTAAAAAGAAAAATCATTTTATTATATATTTTGTGGAATTGTGGAAAAATTTGGTAAATCATGAGTAATAGCAAAAAAGTTGCCCCTTTTGTGGCTGTTTAAAGGGGGAGCATAAATAATAGAACAAACAACAAATGTTAATTTATCAGGTACGTTAAATAGGGCTGGACAATAATTCAATATAAATATATATCGCAGTTATAAAATGTTTCATTTAAAATTAAATGATTTTCATAATCACCCTGAGCTTCTATACATTGGTTAGCTCTAGCAGTTATGATTTTATTATTAATATTTATTTAAATTTACCTGCAGGATTAAATTCATACAGAAATCTTATTTAATGCACCCTTGTGTAAATTTTGTCACTATTAACATTATCACAATGTTCAAGAACATCTCTATTCCTTAATGGGTGATGGGAACATTTCCTTAAACTTTGAAAATTACTTCCAAAAAAAGAGCATTTGCTGATTTTGGAATTAAATATTCAGTTTGATTCAGTCTGATATTTAGACAGATTTGGAATAGCAAAACATGTATTTGTAAAGAAATGTATCTGTATGTAACTTTTTCCATAGTGTGTCAGATTTTGAACAATCAGAATATTGTTTGTGTGAGAAATTATTTTGTAAAAGTGTGATCGGCTAATCAGACTTCTGTAATGACCCCATTCCTCCCATAGTGCAGTGTAATTCAGCCGATCCCTACTTCTCCCCAGCTGTTCCAGGAGAACAGGAGGGGTGGAAATGCTGGCAAGGAAGGGAAAGCTGCTGACAGATTCACACTGAGGATATGATAAGCTTTTTAGGATAGTTATTTTCATCCCATAACCTTTTCTTATTGAATGTGCAGACTGCATGCATTGGAGCATGGCCTGGTTTGGTTGCTGTGAATTCCTGCTGTTTAAAGCCCCACCCCTCAATAAGTAACAGTCGTTTCGGATATTGGGGTGAAAAATCTCCATAGATAAGTAATCTAGGAGGCAAAGTTACTGAGGTTGTAGCTTAATATTTAAATATGTGCCTTAGAACCACAATATTCTGTAAACTGCTAAATATTGATTGGGTGTTATTAGGGATGGCTGGTAACCACACTTTTCATACTGTCTCAAAATAGAGTGGAACCTCTACTAATGAACGCCTATACTAACACACTTTACAAGATACAAACAGGGCATTTGAATATTTTTTGTCTCCCTCCACCAACGAACCATGACTCTAGAAACGAACCCGAGCCGGCGGCTGGAAATGGCCACTGACCCCAATAGCCGAGTCTCCCAGCGCCCAGACTGGAGTGAGCTTTTAAGATTAGCACATTGTAGTTTTAGAAATTTAGCATTAGTGTAAATAGCAGACGTCGAAATTCGTGCTAAGTTAAGTCGTATCTACCCTTCGTCTCCCCACATTCACCCGCCTACTCTCATTTATTCTAACCCCCCACCTCCCGTCATACAGCCAGTGCCTGTGTTACTCCTCCAGCCAGTCGTTACATCTTCAAGGTAGCAATATGTAGAGGAATATGTACAGAGGAATTTCTTCTTCGCATTTAACACAATCCGTGCAGTGAAACACACATTTACACACACACACTAGTGAACATTAGGGTGCCTTGAGCACACATGCCCTGAGGGTTGGGCAGCCCTAGCCATGGCACACAGGGAGCAGTTGGGAGTTAGGTGCCTTACTCAAGGGCACTTCAGTCATGACTGTCTCTAGGGATCAAACTTTCTGGTTTCAAGTCCAGGTTAAATGACCACCAGGCCATGGCTGCCCATTTAACACGATTTTATAGTGAGGTGGGGGGTAAACAGTCCGGCTCTCATCTGAGAGTGTAGGTTGAGTGAAGGGTTTTCAGCACTGTGCAGTTGATGTGTTGACAATTAAATCTTGTTTCTAAGAGAGCAAATTTCAGTGACTGGTGCTGAAGGAAGAGAAAAGTTTGAAAATAAGCAAAATAAGACAATGTTTAGAAGCATAGCTGGCCAGCCGACGGGTCCTTGCAGCTTAGCACACCACAGCAGATGAGATCATCTGGGCAGGTGAACTGTTCTTACAGTTAGTGTGCTTGAGAACATGATGTCAAGCAAGAACACGAGAACTTAAGAACACACAAGAATGCATATTGAGAAAATTACCTTTCCAACACACACACAGTCATATCACTGATCTCTGTAATAACTGTAAACTTTACATTGTCCTGAGTTGAATGTTTTATATTTAAAGTGTTGAGTGAAGTGGTAAGTTGTTGTAGTACCCGAGTGGGGTGTGTGTGTGTGTTACTATACACTAAGAAAATTGAAGTGCAACACAGAAGTCCAAAAGATGGAGTGCTATGTGTATTACAAGTTTGAACTGTTCAGGGGTGAGATGGCATGTGGGAAGAATTTCCTGCATTGCCAGGTTGTTCTGGTACTAATTATTATATTAATCCTCAAAATATTATGTATGAAACTCCATTACTAATATACAAAATAGCCACAAGCCCTTACAGAACCAACAACACAGTAATCCAAACTGATCCTTAATGACCCATGTTGGATACACAAAATGCTTTTGCCATATGTGAAACTGAATGGGCTGCTGGACTGTGAAAAGACTGGGCTGGTGGTCTGTGATCTCAGTGACCCCGTCACATGCAAGGGCCTATCATATTGCCTTGTAATCCTCTGAATTCCTATTACCAAAATGCAGTGAATGAGGTCAGCAGCCTTCATATATAGATAATCATTTGCCTCTTGTAAAATTTACCTCCTCTTGACATACCCATAAACACTTTATATTTATGTTATGATGTTATTGTCATAGCTATTGTAACAAATATGAGTGACAAAAACTCTGCATGTGTCTCTTAACTAATAGAAGCTAAGCTGTTATTTTTTTCCCCCTATTCTCTTCTTTAAAGTTATATCAACATAAATATAATATATGCTACTTTTATGGTAATGGTGTCGACTCCACAGATTTTAAATATTACCAGTGATTTAACACACAACATGACACACTGTGACATTAAACCCACAGCTGAGCTCCTAATGAATTGATCTGAATGTGTTAATGCATGATTGGAATTAAGTGTATCCTATCTTAATTAAATATATATGTATTTAAATTTGTCTTAATGCATTTACTTAGAAAATGTTTTCAGTTCTGGTTTCTCCGACAGTAACAAAGTCTCAGATACAGAGGAGGTACTGTGCAAAAGGTTACATACGAGCCTTCATCTATTTAGTTCTGAGTAGCCATTTAGTATTAATTCATTCATTCATTATCTGTAGCCCTTATCCAATTCAGGGTCGCGGTGGGTCCAGAGCCTGCCTGGAATCATTGGGCGCAAGGCGGGAATACACCCTGGAGGGGGCGCCAGTCCTTCACAGGGCAACACACACACATTCACTCACACACTCACACCTACGGACACTTTTGAGTCACCAATCCACCTACCAACGTGTGTTTTTGGACCGTGGGAGGAAACCGGAGCACCCGGAGGAAACCCACGCAGACACAGGGAGAACACACAAACTCCTCACAGTCACCTGATTAATAAACAGCACATTAAATTGAGCTGTTTTGCTTTCTAGCGTATGCGGTATCTTCATTTTTATCATGACCTGCTCATTTAAAAAGCTGTATTGTAGCCATAATTTCTGAGTGAAGATTGATTCATATTAACACCTAAAACCCAAGGACTAGTGTGTCAGCAACATCATAGGAGTTAAGAAACAATTAATAATAGTTACTTAAAAGTAATAACTTTTTAAGATTAATAACAAAATGACATGCTTAAATGTCATTGATGTTGTAGCCTAAGCAGGGTAAGCTGAGATTTAACAGACAATACAAGTCCCATTTCTGTCCCTTGGGTTGCGTCTGAAGGGCATGCCAATGAAAAGACCAGTACGACTATAGTGAGGATGAGCAGGGATTAGACACTGTCTGTGCTGTATATTTAATATGCTAACATCACAGTTACTTACTGAATTTTAGACACCAACAGCCTTAAGGTGGTCTAGGGGTTTATCAAGATTTTTTAAAAAAGGGATGATGGTTAGCATTGGGTCGTGGGGCAGGGTTGTATCAGGCTTTATTAAGATTTGATTAATAATTAAGTTTGCTTCTCTAGAAGCCTGTACTCCCACCATTTTTTCTTTTTTGAGTCAATCCATGAAAATGTAGTTATAGTAATAATAATGTAATTATTAAAATAGTAGCAATATTAATAAAAACAATATTATCATTACTCGTTTGAACTGGTAAGCAAAGATCTTAGTCTAAATGTCACACACAAAAGAGCTGTTTTCTGTATTGTATTATATGTATCTAATCTATTAGGTTTGTTATTTAACCCTTGAAGAACACCTATTTTTTTAAGAGTGTATTTTACTACCTTTTAATCTTCTTTTTCAAATGCCAGGGAGGATGCTGTGCTCTTCAGAAGAATGCTGCTGCACGGTCTGGGGGATAGACATGAATGTTTTTTGTGTTTGTGTTTTTTTGTTTTTTTTTTGGAGATGGTTGTAGGGGTATGAAATGGCAGCGAGCTCTTGTCATTTTAGCAGCACACTGTGCTGTATCATTCACTGAGACTCTGCCTGCTGTCTGAGCTGTCTCACTCCACTGCTGTGCTGAGCCCAACCATGATCAAATGAGCAGAGGGAGGGGAGAGGTAGAAAGAAACATTGAGAGAGAGAGAGAGAGAGAGAGGAGGAGAGAGGGAGAAAATCTCTCTGAAGAAATGCCTCTCCCTGAAGGTGTGTGCCCAGTGTCACAGCACTGCACAACTGACATGCCTATCCTTCTCTGTCTTTCATCTCTCTCTCTCTCTCTCTCTCCCCCCTCCCTCCCTCAGTCCTCATCATCCCCCACTCCTGCCTATGAAATGCCAGAGATGAGAGCTTGATATTTTTTTATGCAATGAGGCTCTTTTGACGCTGTGCCCTTTGGTGACTTCTTGATGCAAAACCTCAGAAGGAGCCTGTTATTTTTCATGGGATTTGGAGGATTTTAAATTTGGCAGCGTCTGGTTTTTGATCACATATTTATGTCTCAAGCGCAACCGTGAGCAGATATGAGTGGTGTTTTGATGGACAGTTACATATTACGCCTCAAGGAAAGAGTAAAAAAAACTAAAACCATTAAAATATCTATCTTTAATTCTGTGATTAGGACTTTAGAATGAATTTTCATTCTCTGGCCAGACAATCTGCGTCTCTGCTTCTTTGTGTTTTGTCATGAAAATGGGTGGGGGATGCACCAGCTTTTCAATTAAACATAACCCCACATCAAACATGCTGTCAGTGTGCATTAGAGGGCCTTTTTACAGATAAGAGTGTGTGAGACATCACAGACTGGAGGTCTCTAGAGGGATTCATTGGACAGATCTTTCTGAAAACCAAAATAAAAAATAAATGCAATGTTGTGAATTGTCTTCCACTCCCTCCATTTTATTCCCCCACAACCAAGCTGTTTTCATCTGGTTGTGCTGTTACGGTCTCGAGTTGTCAGGAGCATTACTTTAGGCTGCCTCTTTGTTTGGCATGCCATTATTTTATTAACTGGAAAATATGTTTTGCTACTTTGGCCCAGGAGAACGATGTGGGGAAATCAGCTGTGTATTGTAAATAAAAACTGACAAAGACTTTGACTGTGGAATGTATCGCCTGTCACGCAGGAACCAATCCCTTTTTCTGTAATTTGCGTCCTTCTCTGCTCTTCGTTCTGCATCTGTCCTTAAAAGTGCTGCGCGGGGAGCCTGGCTGTAGAAATAGGTCATTAGTGAGTGAAGGGGAGAGAGAGCAGCCAAGGCAGAGAGCTCAGAGAACCCTAGCATTAAATATGGATGAGAGTGATTTTATATTGCTCTGCCAACCTGCGCCGTGACTTCCAAGTGCACCACGACTTCCATCATGATTGTGCCCAGCTCACTGTCTGCTTGTGTGTTTTTATGATGTATGTGCGAGTGCACACACACTGGTGTGTATAATGTGTGCGCGTGTATGTGTATTCCTCCGTCTGGGGAGACACTGATCAAGGGCTTCAAATGATTAGAAGATTTCTGCTGCAGCATCCATCTTTGTGAAAGAATCTGGTGCACTGCATTTTTACTGGTTTGTTTACAGCCAGCTTCTGCAGACAATGACAGACGGAATGCACTGAATTAATTGTGTTGTACTTATTGCTTTTAATATGCGTAAGTATCAGACCAATGTTTGAATTTGACAGATATTTCTAAAATATTTAATGATATGCGTGTTATTATTGTTACAAAATCACATTAATTATTTTAGCCAATCCCAGCTATATTTCAGAGTTGTTAGTTTTTGCAATAATTGCTTTACACTGTTGCATATAAAAATATAACGGGTAACATTTGAGACATGTTGCGGTAACATACGACCCATGACATTATTATTATTTTTATTTTTTTTATTTGACATCTCTAATTTGCGCTGTAAGTGCTGAGTTTTGGTTGTTTGTTTGAGCTTGAATTGTGTTTTCAAATTGCAGTTATGGAAAACTTTCGTTCAGCTGTTAATTGCCATTATTTATAGGGCAGTTATCCGATGCCTTATGGAGCGCACAATGTTTAAATGCTTGCTGCTGTGCTAAGTTTGCTGAGCTAAATCTGCTTTTAATTAATCAGTAGATTTACTAGTATTCATTACATTAATTTGTATTCTAGTATTAATGCTGTAGTATTCAATAATATATTTGTGGAAGGTATGTCATTAGATTACATGTCATTTTGGGATAACACAAATAGCTTGCTTATTCATATAAAGAATAATCATATTTTCCCATATTCTCCAAAGTTGTGTAAAAACGAGCACAGATTTGACCACGCTGAAGGAGCTATTCATTACATGATTCTTGAAACTTTGTTCATATGAAAGAACGCAAACACATTGAGAGTTCCAGATGAATCAGCTTCAATTTAGGAAATCATGTACCCACCAGTGCCTCATTTACTTATCAATTATACTGAACGTACCCTAATCTGTGCAGATGTGTAGTAAACCACTTTAGTAAGTGAATGGTGGTTTTCAGAGGCTCATTAGCCAGTCTGCTCATAGGTACAGTTTCAGGTTGTTCGGTGTGTGTACTTGTCCCCCTATGGAACAAATTTTAAATTGACAAAGCAAAAAGCATGCCTGTGTTTTTACTGAATAACTGGATTTTATTTTGTAAATATAAACACATTTAGAATCTAATGCCTACAACACACTTCAAAACGTTGGGAAAGAGGCAAAATAAGAGAAAGGTTTGTGAGGTTTATGGAGTAATTAAGATACAGTTGAATGTTAAAGCCTTTGTATAATGAGCAGGTGAATTGTTAAATACGTCAGGGTATCATGATTACATAAAAAAGAGCTTCCACCAAAGGTTCTGTTTGTAAACTAGGATGGGTTTGGGCCACCCCACTTTGTGCTAAACTCAAGGTCAAGCTCATCTCATAAGTTCATGTTTCAGCATATTTTCATTAAAAATATAGATAAATTAAAAAATATATTTTTCTTGCTAATGATTGCACAAGAATGCCCAACACTTCCACTTGCAAATTTTTAACAAATTGTTTCTCAGTTTCCAAATGATTATTTTTTTTGAAGTGTGTTGCAGACTATTGTGTGTGTGTGTGTTCACTGTTACGGTGGGTTAAATGCAGAAGGCACATTTCATTGTACGTTGTGCAATATTTTTTTCATTTTATTTTAAGAATACTTTCAAGTTGAACAGATTCAGGATAATTTACACATCACATACTTTTCATTGCATTTTACAAGATATCCCAACTAAAGCCATAAAGCCATAAGCCATTTCTTTGGGAATATCGCACATATATTGAACTTAAAAATAAATAACTTATGAAAAGCTTGTGACATACTTTAGTCAAAATACAGCAAGGATCAAAAGTACAGCAAGGATCACCATTCTCCTCCAAGAGCCAAGAAATGAAGAGTGAGTAGCAGAAGCTCTGGTTTTTAGCCACGTTTGCTTGGTCCTCTTTGTTCTTTGTTCTCATTTTTGTTATTTTTTGATCAGATCAGTCCTTTTACTGCCCTCTGCTCATTATCTGTGTTAATCCTCTTGACAAAGGAAAGGGGGCAAATTCAGAACGGCTCTTTTATTCCATGCTTTCTGACTTGGCATCTTAAAAAAATAAATAAATAAATGGAATTGGTATAGCTTTAGTTTATATCACTGTACATTTAAAAATATGTACATTTCATTTATACTTTATCATGTGCACAAATTATTGGTTGTATTTTTTTTTTCTTTTCTTTTGCTACAAATGATGACATTTTTGGTTATAATTCTGCAGACATTTTTGGTTATTTATTTATCTGCAAGCATTGTTGTTGAACACTCGCACCTGATGTGGATTTGATCTTGGAGATATGCCTAAGATGAAGTTGATAGACATCAGAACAGATGTTGATCAATTTATCTGTACACAATATTGATGAATGAGTGTCAGGTTTTTTTTTATTTATTTTTTTAATTTATATTGCTACGATTGATTGATTGGCCTGTTTTTGTCCTGTCAGCTACCTAACTGATCAATAATCCAGAAAAATATCTGTGGGTGTATGGACCAACAGAGTCATTCATTAGATTAATCAAATCTGAAAAATGTAGATCAGGTCCTATTTAATGCTTCACTGATGTACTGCAAGAAAAGTTGAAGGCAGGGGTGTTCTCAAAAGAGAAATGATTGACAGGAGACTCCAGGCAACAGTGGGTTGAGAGACAATGTAAATATTTAAAGCGGCTTGCTGTTGTGTTGCAAAGCAGATGCAACCATGACAGTGTAGCAGTATATTCACATATAGCTCTATAATTGTATCCATATATTCCAGAAATAATTCTTATTTTCTTTTTTGTACATCAGTGGTGCTTCAGGAGCAGGGGGGATGAACCGTGAGGAGGCCCCTGGGAAGTCTCCTGAGGAGATGTACATTCAGCAGAAGGTGCGGGTGCTCCTCATGTTGAAGAAAATGGGATCCAATGTAAGTGTCACCAACACTGATGCATCTGTGCTCACATGGTGGCTTACACAAAGATTGTCAGGGTCAGAAGTTGAAATTCTGTCACTGTAGATTGTTCACTGGGTGTGTCATGTTTATTTCATGTTTTTTTTTTTTTTTTAACCAACCTTGCAGCTGACACCGAATGAGGAAGCGTTTCTGCGGAATTATGCAGGCGTGGTGCACAGTCAGATGAGCCAGCTCCCACAGCACAACATTGACCAGGGTAAGGCCATGTTCATTAAAGGAGTCTAGCTTCAAGTCTAAAGCTTTTATTCTCACTCATTCACACAAGATGAGGATATAGACTCATGCTGTTCAATGAAGCACAAAAAGAATCCAAAAATCAAAGGTTTGTAGACACCCTTTCACATTAGTGGGCTTAGCTACTTCGTAATGTAGCTAAGGCCTTATCAAGTTAATGTTTTTCAAACAATTCTAACTGTTGAAACTGAGAAAATGTATTGGATAATTTAAAAAATAGTTTTAAATATGTGCCCATTTTGATTTCTTCAATGCAAAATTTTAAAGCAATTAAGTTTTTCACCTTTTTTAAATAATATGAAAAGGTTCAAGAAGTCAGGGGAAATCTTGGTACGTAAAGGCCAAGGGAACAGCTGATGAATATGCATCAAGCTATCAGGCGGTTTTGTTTAAGAAAAAGTCATGGTACTGTGATGGGCATAATAATAATAATAATAATAATAATAATACAGTTTATTTATAAAGTGTTTTAAAGAACAAAAGTGCTGACAATGTTAGGACACAGAACAACGAACATCAGGACAAACAGAATCACAGCAGTACAACTCACTTAACAGAGTTTGCCCCTCCATCAAGAAATGTATTCTATATTATGGAAAGAGGAAGTCATATGTTAATTTTGTGCTGAAACCCGGGCAAAACTCTGGGCAAGAGTCATCTGAGATGGACCAAAACACAGCAGAAACATCTTCTGTGGTCAGATTTCTAATTTCAGCATGTCTCAAGGAAAAACGGATATCTTATTCCATGTGCCAAAGTGAAAAAAGAAAATCATCTGTGATGCCATTGGGGTGCATCAGTGGCAATGTCATGAGTGATCTGCATATATGTCAAGATATCCGTGAGGTGGAGGCTTATATTTACCGGAGCGCCTGCTGGGCCGGACTAGAAGAGGCATATGTGCTTATTGACTGACACCCAATGTTGAAATGCGTGAGTAGGAACTTTTAATTCAGCTGTATTACACAGAGGGAACTTAAGGTGGTGCCACTACACCATTTATTGTTAGTTCAGCCATATTTCACATTCCACTTAGTGAAGTAAATTTGGAACCATCCGGTAGTGACCAGAGGTACTCTTTTCCCTGGAGAAGTACTCTTTTAGGGGCTTAAATAATGAATGTTCAAGGGGTCAGAGAGTTGAGAGCTGAATTGGGACACGGTCGCGCTGCTTCAGCGCTGTAGGTCCACCATCCACCGCGGTGCAGCTCAGTGTTTTACTGGAGCCTTGAACAGAAATGTGTTGAATGTTATTGAGGCTATATTTATCATAGTCTCTTCTTTATGTTTGGAGAATGTTTCTGTGACACAGCCTATTGTTTTCTACTATATATTTAACAAACAGAAATTAATCGTGTCTGTCCCTATAACGACACGAATACAAGGACAAATCTCACTGTTACTGACTTTCTGACGAGTAAATTACTCCAAAATCTCCGGATAATTAAAGCCAAGACACCAGAGCCAGGTGATACACAAAATATATGAGGCTATGAATTAGCTACAGCACCGTTTTATTGGTCAGACCCTTATAGAAATCTAAGTTAGTAATAAATAACTAGTTCCAGCGATGCCCTGTTCCTTTATCAAGTATAGATCACTTGGTTGATAAAACGTTTAGGTGCTTGGTTTTAGAAATTTTCAAAAACAAGTAATAAACAAATTTTATAGTTTATTCTTTGTTATTATTGTAAACAAAAACATTGATACGAAGCACCAAAGCTTCTCCAGATCTTCCAATGACAAGGGTAAGTATTTTGGGCTTTCCTGTTTTTGAAATGCCAGAAAAACCTCAATGGCTATATGGCTAATGGTGGTCCTGCTAAACTAGGCTTGCCTAGGTTCTCTTTACTCTTGTTTTAAGAGATTTATGATGCAGTCAAAACAAAGTATTTTTCCATGAACTCATTTTTCAAAAATGTACTGAAGTATGGCTTAATAGACATAGTGTTAACTTGACTGGCCTGTCTCCATTAAAAATATGTGGCACATCATGAAGAGAAGAATCGAAGAAGGGCGACCACAGGCTGACTAGCATCTCAAGTACTGTATACAGCAAGAAAGTGCAAAAAAGCCCACTTTCCCAACTGCAACGATTAAAACTCCTTCCATACACTATTGATTAAAAAGTATAAGTAAAAAAACACATGACGTGACCCAGTGTCAAACATGCTTCAGCTTATATATATATATATATATGTGTGTGTGTGTGTGTTGCAGGCATAAAGTTCTGTATGTGTTCATATTTAAAGGTGAAGTTCATGATTTTAATCAAAAAACAGTTTTATAAAAACTTTGCTATATCAGGTCATTTAAGGTGGAAATGTCTCTCAAATCCGGACACAGCTAACTGTGTTAGCTGAATGCTAATGCTAAACTGGAGTTACAATTAAGTTTCTTTGGTAATTCTGTGGTAAATAAAAAGTCAAATTTCATCCACGTACGAACAACAGTAATTTTTTTCCCCTCAAGCACACCATTCCACCTTAAAAGACACGGAGCATACAACTGTTTCCCCACAATCGTAGAAGTTCCCTTTTAAAGTTTTTGTATTTTTGCTCCTGCACTCTACCTACATTTGCAGAGTGTAATTAGATTTTGCAGCAATGTCCTGACATCAAGGGGGAAGTGGAGGGAGGGGGAGTGTTGTTTCCTACCCTCCCACATGAGTTGCGTAGTGCAGTTTCTGAAGTGCTGAGCTCAGAGTAGCAATGACAAAGGCTCTATTCTCCTTCTTACAGGTCAGTAAAGTATTACAAGGATTTAATTATAGGTAAAAATATCATCTAGTGTTCCTAAATTGGATTAAGTTTGTTATTGACATCTGTTCAAATATGGAACTCTCCCAACTTTTTAGGAAATTAGTTTATATATGTATTAAATAAATAAGATTTCATTTGTGTCATTACAGTGGTACCTGTCAAAATTTGAGATTGTGTTACAGCAAGTGAACAGTCAGTTCTTGAATCTCGTGTGTTGAAAGCAGAAAAAATAGGCAAGTGAATAGATGAGGGCTTTATTAATAGTTTAAGTTTAGAGGCAGGTGAATTCAAAACGTATGTGGACCATCAATATTACCTGTGTAATTTCCCCCTTGTGGTTACTGTGCCTATTTAACACCAGGGGGCGCCAGAGCAGTAGGAATATGTACTGGTGGCTGTCAATCTTGTAAATAGTCAAAACATGCAGTCTAATGCAACAGCTAATGCTGCTGGTTTATGATAAACTTAAGTTGCACTCCACACTGTATAAATCAACTTGAGCAAGAGCTTGTTTACTTACTGACCTCTGAATACTGTGGAGGTGTCTGTTATTTAGATGTGATTTGTCTTGGTGACTCTCTTACTGTGTAAGAAATCCATGTGCTGAAGAGTCCCATCTGTTTTCACAGATTCGTTACAAAATGTTAAAGATTTGTGCAGCTTGCAGTGATTTTTTTTTTCTTTCCACTGTGCTTTGGAGATGAATAGTGTCTTGTGCACAGAATTCAGGGCCTATGGAATTGCTGCTAGAGCATGCTTTAAGCTCATAAAATATGCATACACTCCTAGCTGCTCATAAGCAAAGATGTCAACACTGTTCTGTTTTTAGAATCATCTTAATAAATAATGCACTATCATGAGTAAGGTGGCTATAAATGTGCATTTCACATCAACTTTTGCTTTTGAGCATTGCTTGAGACAGTACACTTGTATTCGTATTAGACCCCTGTAGGCACTTGGCACTAAGGAAGTAAAGAACATTAGTCAGTGAGAAGGTAGTGTTGTGAGGTATGTCAATATTTTAATTGCAGGTGCTATATGAACATGACGTGTTAAGAGATTTTTACTGCTTTTAATGTCTGAAGTGTGAGAACAGGTAATAAATGAATTGGGAAACTAGACAATGATCACTAAGGAATGCACTAATCAGAATTGTTTTTGGATGTTTTTATTTTAATATCAAATGTTATGTGAATAACTTTCAATGCCAATGTATAACTATAACATTTAGAAAGTGGTGCTTCAGAGTCGTGCAGGACTCTTCTCTCAAACGCAGACGGAGCGATCCTGTTTTTATTCTTTTTTGCGATTTTCTTTTCAGTTTTCACACCCAAAAACAGATAACAGGTCATCTTATGTTTTCTGTTTACCGATTTCAGAATGAAACCCCGAATGGCTGAAAGGTACACACCCTCCATGATTGTTTTTCTAGAGAAGGCTTCTCATAGTAGGCGGGCAGTCAGAAGACCACGAGACATCAGCAAATAGCATTCACTGACAGAAACCCTCATTCATTCATTAAGAATGAAAAAAGCCAGTTTGAGGGCGATATTAAGATCAGTGCACACTCAATTCCTCCCTGAGTTTGCATATTTCACATATGTGCTTGCCCACGGGTTTTTTGCACTTGCCAAATGTTGCATGTTTATATTTTCCACCTAGTGTTTTAGCACTCTCTAGTTTTGATATTGTTGTGGGAACTCATATATCATACTCCGTGTTCTTAGATTGTAAACTCTCTTTTGCATACGGCTGCAACAGCTGTGAATGACCGTGTACTATACAAGTGCAGGACATGGTCAAGAGTAGTGTTTGCATTCATTCGTTTTTAAAGCATCATGTCAGACAGTCACTCAGTGATTAAAAGATTGTGTCCAATCCCTGCTTGTGTGGAATTTTATATAACACCCGTTCTTAAACTGGAGTAGGGTCACTAAGGTGAGTGTGACTTGCTGATTAGATCAGAGACTATGCTGCTCTGTGTCTCCATAATAAAGTTTGATTTGATTTGGAGTCGGCTCCTCCAGATTTTCATTTTTTAAATGCATCTCGTGCCAGCAGAAAAGGTGGAGGTCTAGCTGCTTTGTTCCATGGTTCTTTTCAGTGCAAGCAGTTATCATTTGGAGACTTCACAACATTTGAGAATCTCTGTGTAGTTTTGAAAGGGACACCACAGATATTACTAGTAACTGTCTACAGGCCTCCGAAGTACAGCGCTAATTTTATTGATGAATTTACAGAGATGCTGTCCTTTATTTCTACAGACTTTGACCATTTTGTTATTGCTGGTGACTTTAACATACATATCGACAATCCCAAGGACTGTTTTGCCAAGGAACTACTTGCCATATTGGACTCTTTTGGTCTTTCACAGCATGTTACAGGGAGTACTCATTGTCATGGTCACACGCTGGATATTGTTATCTCAAAGAGTCTCAACATATCAGTGACTGTGAAGGACGTCGCACTGTCAGATCACTACTGTGTGTTCTTTGATATGTGGGCCTCACCAGTCATCAGAGATAGAAGAGTTTGTGTCAAGAAAAGGATTATAAAGGACTGCACAGCTACACTTTTCATGAGTAAATTGTGCACTACACCATGTGAACGATCCAACTCTGTTGATGATTTGCTGAATAGTTTTAATACAAAAATTGTCAGTGTAATGGATGAGATTGCGCCAGTTAAAATGAAGGCCTTGTCTTGCAAACAGAAAGCACCATGGAGAAATGCTTCTGTTGTTCAAATCCAAAAGAGGGAGTGTCGCAAGGCAGAACGCAGATGGCGTAAAACAAGTCTTCATATTCACAAAGAAATCTACAAAGATAGGCTACGTCAATACAACGCGACAATATGCAAAACACGACAATCCTATTTCTCTAGTATCATCAACAATAACACTAACAACAGCAAAATCCTCTTCACCGTGGTCGACAGACTTACTAACTCACCCACACCAATGGCCCCTGAATTAGTATCAACTGAGAGATGTAATGAGTTTGCATTCTTTTTTAACACTAAAATCCAGAATATCAGACAAGCGATTAGTACATCTATATCCAACAATGAGTCTGTACCCTCTCCATCACCTCATAAAAACTCCTTAGTTAAAATGTCAGAGTTCAGTACTGTTGATAGTAATATTTTAACTGACACAGTTAATCATCTCAAATCATCCACTTGCAGTCTTGACACACTACCAACCAATTTTTTAAAGAGTGTGTTTCACACTATAGCACCAGACATACTCCACATTGTAAACACCTCACTCATGTCGGGGGTTTTTCCGAGCTCACTAAAAACTGCAGTTGTAAAGCCTCTTCTAAAAAAGAAAAATTTAGAATCTTCTCTGATAAGTAACTACAGGCCAATTTCTAATCTACCGTTCATGGGCAAAATCATTGAGAAAATAGTTTTCAGGCAAATCACTGGTTTCTTGTCCATAAACAGCAGCCTAGACAAATTCCAGTCCGGGTTCCGGTCTAATCACAGCACTGAGACTGCTCTAATCAAGGTAATTAATGACATCCGCTTAAATACAGAGGCTGGAAAGGTATCTCTTCTATTACTTCTTGACCTTAGTGCTGCCTTTGATACCATTGACCATAAGATTCTTATAGATAGACTCGCAAACTGGGTTGGACTCTCAGGAACAGTCCTGAAGTGGTTCATTTCTTACCTGGAAGGCAGGAACTACTTTGTAGAAATAGAAAATAATATTTCAGAGAACATGCCAGTAACCTGTGGTGTCCCCCAGGGCTCTATTCTTGGTCCACTTTTATTTAATTTATATATGCTTCCTCTTGGCCAGATTCTACAGAACTATGGGCTGTCCTATCACAGCTATGCAGATGATACTCAGATTTACATGGCCCTGTCCCCAAACGACTCTGGCCCAGTTGACTTATTAAGCAAGTGCCTTGAACACATCACAAACTGGATGGGACACAATTTTCTGCAGCTGAATAAAGATAAAACTGAGATTATACTATTTGGGAATAGCACTGAGAGACAAAGATTGGCTACGTATCTGGACTCGAGAGCCCTCAAATCTAAAGAACTGGCTCGCAACCTTGGTGTATCAATGGACTCAGATCTCAGTTTTAGTAGTCATATTAAAGCGGTTACTAGATCAGCATTTTACCATCTTAAGAACATCAGTAAGATTAGAGATTTTCTGACTAAACCAGACCTAGAGAAACTTATCCATGCTTTTATTTCTAGCAGGATTGATTACTGTAATGGTCTCTTAGCTGGACTTCCAAAAAAGACCATTAAACAGCTTCAGCTGATTCAAAATGCAGCTGCCAGAGTTCTCACTCGGAGCAAAAGAAGAGATCATATCACCCCCATCCTCAAATCCTTACACTGGATACCAGTCTGTTATAGAATAGACTTTAAGGTGTTATTACTGGTTTATAAATGTCTCAATGGGGTAGGACCAGCGTATTTATCAGATCTGCTACAGAGATATGAGCCGAGCAGAGATCTCAGATCTTTAGGAACTAGTCAGTTAGTCCTGCCTCGGGTCAAAACTAAACATGGGGAGGCAGCATTTAGCTACTATGCCACTTTTAAATGGAACCAACTGTCTGAGAATATTAGAAGTGCCCCAACGTTAGACACATTTAAATCAAGACTTAAAACTCTCTTGTTTGAGCAGGCTTACAGCTCAGTTTAAAATATTCTGCACTTTTCTGTAACGGCATTTTATTTCTTTTATTTCTTTTCATTTATTGTCATTTTAAATTGTTTTAATCATTTTAATCATTTTACTCTTTTTATGTAATTGTCTTATTGGAATTTATGATTTTACTCTGGCTTTTAATGTAATTTCTTTTTCTGTAAAGCACTTTGAATTGCTTCTGTATGAAAGGTGCTCTATAAATAAACTTGCCTTGCCTTGCCTTGCCTTGCCTTGATTTTATTTGATTGTCTTTGGGTTTTCATGCTGCTCTCCAAAACATTTTCTTTGTTTGTACTGCTCTTGTGTCAGGCAGCACTATGGAGCAAAATTAAGAGCAAGTATAGAAATTATTAAAGGGCTCTGCAGAGAAAGTCGGCTCTTGTGAATCAAGAGCATGGCACAAATCGATAATTCCTTAACCCTTTTTTTTTTTTTTTTTTTTTTTTTTGGTGGGGGCTTATTTTTATGTCGCAGTCCACAGTCAATTACTACAGAGAGGTATTGCTATTTAGAAATATCAGTGTCTTGTGTGTAATGAGACCTGCATAACGACTGAAAGTTCATTGCTGGCCAGCACATTTGGGTGGTTTGTAAGTGTGGATCAGAATAGGCCAGGACTCTAGAGAGGGGATGCTGGGCCTGCTTCTTTCAAGCTCTGTTCAGCTTTTCTCTCATGTAAACAAACATTTGTGAAAGAGAATGTATTGTGTGTGTGAGAGAAGGAATTAGACTTTCTACATTCAAAAGCCTTGTCATATTTGGTTTTGGTCAAATTTGATTCTTCAGATGTAGACAAGTGTGAAATTAGGGAATTGTTTACCGGCTAAGCCACCAGACTAGTTCTGAAAATAATTTCTTCAACTGACTTGAAAGAGTAACACAAGAACTGCCAATTTTGACTGTTTACAAATATATGGGTTAACAAATTTGCATTTGAGTGTGTTTAATTGGCTCATTAGCATATATGTGAATTATGTATTTTTTCCACTGCATTTTTAATTGATTCTGGAGCCTTGAAGTTTTGGTCTGGTGGAAATCTCTACAGAGAAAGGTCTTATAAATATGGGCATGAACTCTATGGTCAGCTTTTAGAAATTTTCTGTAAATAGGTGATTTATGGACACACCATAGTGCCATTCTTCTGTTTGTTTTTCTTTTTTCAATACACTCATAATATGTTAATATATATACATATGTTTTCTCAAATGCAATTTATTATACATAGCATTTATAATGTAAATTACTAGGAGTGAACGGTGCATTTTGAATGGTCAAATTTAACACTATAAATTCAATATAATTTCAATTTCATATATTTTAAAAGTAAGGAAAATTCATAAAGGTCATTTATGTAGAATAAATATTCTATGCTAACCAGACCTTATGCCAGTGACAAAAATATTTAAGAAACATATTATAGATTATTGGTTTTCCTGCTGAAAAAAGGACCTCACACATATTGAGTTTCTGGCTTGTGTTATTTAGATATGAAAGCCCATAAGGGGATGCTGGTGGGAGGAGAGGGTTCAGTGCTGCGGATAAGTGGCCCTGCTGCACTCAGAGAAGAGTACAAAGCCTTTAGCTGGAGTGATAGTGAGTGATGAGGCTGTAAGTGAACCTGTAGGCCCCTCACTGGGCTTTGGGGACAGAACAATGCCGTACAGTGGAGGGTTTCCATGGTGAAGGGGTTGGTGATAGGAAAGAGGAGGAGGTGGGGTCCCGGCGGACGGGGGTTCCATGGTGCCGTGTGACTGGAGGACAGGAACAGGCCTCATTAGGGGGCCTGAAGGCAGCTGGAGTGTTAATTATAGGCGGATGGTGCGAGGGCTACATCGTTAAACCTTTAAGCGGGCTCCTCCCTTCTGAAAACACTGTATGACCACATGTATAGCCATTTAAAGGGCATAACACACATACCGTGCTTTATCCAGTATAAAATCAATGCCACTGCTCTTACACGCTCAACCCTGGTGTTCTAATAGGCAGTGGCTGTCAATATATTGCCCCCAGAGCACTGCAGTGTCTGGGTTTTAGCATCTGTGTTGTGGAGAAATCAAAAGTACAGAACATTCGACTATGTCCCATATTTGGGTTCTCTTCAGCTACTGCAGTAGATGTTTACCACATCAACGTCAACACACCTTTGTCAGCTTTGCTAGACTTTATAATCCTTGCAGACAGGATAATCCTTAATTCCCCTCCTTTCATAACAGCACTGGGACACAAAGGGAGGTCTTAGGACTTTCCACAGCTAAAGACTTTTCACAGTGAAGTGAGTCATGTGTGTGTGTGTGTGTGTAGCCACTGACCTACTATATGTAGTTACACATTAACTACAATTTCCTTGTTAGCATTTAAATCTAATACACAATTGTATTTACCTCTTTAATGTTCAATTTCCGTTCACAATTCTGTGTAGTCCTGGTCAAGGTGGAACCCGGGAAACCAACACAATATTGACTTTGCAGGGGGTCATTAGTTCTTAGATCACCAAAAGTCTTAGAAGTTCACACGACTGACAGTTCAGTTCTATATATTATTTTGAGCTTGGTGACCATGAGGCCTAGGCCCAAGCGTAAACCCAAAAGGCAGCAAGTGCCCCAGCCCCACTTCAAACAAATCAATCTCTGCAAAAATAGGAGTCATTGAAACAATCCATCTTAGACATCTTAGACTAGACAATATAGGTTTGTCCTTTTTAATATGGGATTTCAGGCTTCTGCCACAAACTTAACATACCTGGAGAAGTCAATTAAAGCCCTTCTTTCAGTGGCTAAAGAGGTTTACACTTCTATGTTCAATACAAATGCCAGCATCTGTGTGGATTTCTTATCACCTTGATGGAGATTTCTGATTCCTGAGAGAGGAAGCCCTGGGTAATGTGTCAGTTTGTCCAGATTTAACCGTATTTGTGTTTTTGTGTGTGTGTTTGTGTCAGCTCAGCACACTCATCAACCATGATTTATCACTTCACTTGCTTCCCAAACTGGCCATCTAATTCTGGCTCTGCTACGTTTACTCAACCCCACTGTCTTTTTCCATCCTGCCTCTGTCTGGTGCCATAGCAATTCACTCTGCCTGCTATATCTGTGAATCACGATTACTAGGTTATACCTTTTAACACTTGAGTGTAAAGCAAAATAAATCTTATGTTTTTAGGCTGATGTGAATAATTAGGTGTCAACTAAAGGAAAGACAGAGGCCTTTAATAATAAGAAGAGAGTAAATTAGCTGAAGATCAAATCAGTAATTCCAGCTTTTACTAACTTGGTATCCAGTAAATTTATGTAATTTGCCATTTTAAAATTTAAAGTTATATATAGGGCACTGTGGTTGGAGATGGTGAAGAGGTTACATTATGAGGTGGGAGAGAAGTGTGACAGAGAAAAATAACAGAGAGATGGAGCATGCAGCAGCTGTTTATTCACGAGCGTTAGCTGCCTGACGGGTGATGATGCAATATGATTGGGCTCTGTTGCTAGGCAACAGCTCAGGAGGGTCCTGACGTGTGTGTATATGTGGTGTAGGCTTGAGCTGAGTCCAAACACACAGCCGGCTTCATCCTCCCCTCACATCCCTCAGTGGCAGTGTGAGGGTTTAATACGCAGCTTGTCAGGGGCCACTGTTTGACCCTCTGTGTCATGATCAGACCCTTATGCAAGAGTGGGCACTGTTACATAACAGAGATGAGACTGGATCAGTGTCAAGTAGCCATAGTAACTGATATCAGGCATTTTCATGATGATAATGGCTGTCGATGCTGACAAAGGATAAATATCATTTTAATACACAACATTTCCTCACAGGTGCATTTTTATACATACAGTATTTTTAAAATTTACAGTATGTTAGCAAGCTCCAGTTTCCTCCCACAGTCCAAAAACACACGTTGGTAGGTGGATTGGCGACTCAAGTGTCCATAGGTGTGAGTGAATGTGTGTGCGTCGCACTGTGATGGACTGGCGCCCCCTGGTGTTCCTTTTGCGCCCAATAATTCCGTGTAGGCTCCGGACCCACCGCGACCCTGAACTAGATTCTTAAGGTGGAAGCATCCTTTCTTGGGGCTTTTCAGATGACTTCAGTGATCTTCATTTGCTGTTTTATATTAGGATGACAAGGGAGTACATCAGTGTGGCCCCTGTAAATTAATTAATTAATTACTGCCCTTCTTCATTTTATGTTGCTTGTTACAAATGCCAGGCCATTTTGGTTGCAATGTGTCAAGCTCAATAAACTAATAAGAAAAGAAAGAGCAGATGTTCATGGTTGTAATACATGCATTTCATTTTATGTATCTGAATGTCATGACATTCTCCTTGCTGATTTGAATGTTAGGTAATTTTACTGATGAAAAATGGTGTACGTGTTTAGCCTTTTCAGATGGTAAAAAAGAGCTGTATTCTCCCGAGTATAAAAAGGTCATAACAGATAATAATCCATAGCTGTGCTGCCTTTAAACCACTTCTCAGATGTCCATCTTTTCACCTTATGGTTCTCTTTCACCATAGAAACAGAGGACAAGGAGTCCTTGAAATATCTGTCCTCTTTTCCGGAGCACTTGTTTTACTGTTGGCTTTAAATATTAATTTCCCTACAGTTTGTGGATACTAATATTTCTTGAGCTGATGGTATGACTAATGTGAATTCTCTTATACCTAATGGTAGACTATGTCTTTTCAAGCATAGGTTTTTTGTGTAAAAAAGCGAAAGTCCACACCTCAGGATTTGTGCTTTGTCTTACAGTGGCTTTTACATTTCCATTTTTAAAAAATGTTGTGTTTTGAGAACACGTGTGACACACTGGTTTACAGGTGGATGCAAGAAGAATGAACATAAATTGATTCATCTGTTCATCTTTAACTTGCTCTCTATAGTGACCAAGCCATGCAGGGTAAACAGATCAAATGGACTGACTCAGTTGAGCGAAGCTCTTGCCACGTTAATAGGATTAGCTTAATCCTGTTAATTAAATAAATTAAAATAAAATAAATAAATATATACTATATATCTTTATTCCAGCTCCACACTGAAGTCTACTCTCATGTACAAATTCTTTTTTGAGTACAATTTGTTTGCAGAGTAGCCCTATTTTTTTCAAGTCCCCACTAAACTGTCATATTGTGAATTCTTTAATTTTTTGATGTTTCTACATTTATTTTAATGTGTTATTAATCTGAGGTCCTTCACAGCTCACTGTAAAGCTTTATGTGGTAGTCTAATGTACTCACTGTGTTATCTAAATTGTCACCAAATCTACCAACTGGCCTGGAAATAATGTTAGGGAAACCATAGGCAAGATCCCCATTAAAATAGAAATTTGTATTGAATAAAGTCTGCTGTGCCACTTATTTAATAATGAAAATAATGATAATGAAAAGCATGTTTTTCCTCAGACAAATATCCCCCAAATATTCAACTTCAGTCATTCCAAATTAATGAGAAACATGCATTTGTCATTGTGCAACCATTGTAGTAACCTCAAAGCACACACTAACATCACACTTTAGAGCTAATAATTACCAGTTCAGTACATTTTAATTGTGAGATTAAATGACTCATTTAAATAGAGTACCTGGTTTTAATAGAATGGGGTGTAACGGATGTAGTTTAATGTAGTAATGTAGTGAAGTGCAGATGTAGCTTAGTGTAGATATAGTAAAATGCCCTGGCAACCTCTGTACTACCAGAAGCACTCTTTGAAGTTGAAGCTGTTGCCTGTTCCATATTGACAGAGAGCTGATGAAGGGACTTGAGCAAATGGTTCCAGGCAATAGGGCAAGCCCTCTCCTTCCTTACCGGGGGAGGCCTGTGTGATGTGGAAGGATCTCAGGCATAAAAGGCAGATTGAAGAAACATAAAAGGGCCTCTCAGCATTGCTGCTTATTAAGTTTGGGTCAAGCAGAACCCAGTACAGAAACATCCTAATGATTGCCTCTGATGTGGGCCACGGAGATGACCAATCCTAAATCTCTGTGCCTGGCACAAACTGTGCTATTACATCCTCTGATGGAAAAGCCCCACCCTCTTACACACACACAACCTTGTGGGTGCTCATTTGTTTAATACAAACTGTGGCCTACTTTTATCTTTGCACATAATTAAATCCATCAGACCACAAGGTGTTATGTGAAGCAGTGAAAGCTTTTTATAGCAAAGGTGCAGAAAAATAAGAACAGGCATCTTCATCAGAAGCAGCACTTAAAACGTGTCTTCAAGCAGCATAGCTGCAGAACTGAAAAGGAAGACTCAGATCAAAGATTTATCATCAATAACTCATGTTTAAAGTCTGTCTGATTGTAACCGGTTATAACTCACATTAGCGACACACTGGAAACTGAATTTAAGCACAGAAAGGGACACAAAAGTCTGGCCTTAAGTAAATAGTTTATAAAAAGGGGAGAAAAAATAAGAGTTTATTTTTAGATTTGCTTTTTTATTCTGCTTTTATGAATCTTATGATGAAAGTGATGCAAGTTTTCTCAGTATGAACCTTTATCAACAGCCACACTGAAATTACAAGGGTCGGCAGAGTTTTGGGTCACGGGATACGCTGTTTTTGACTTGGCTGAGAGTGCAGTTGCCTTATTGAGCTGCTGACAAGGACAAATCCGCTTCAGCAAGCAGGTTCGATTAGGACCTGGGACGTTTCCATCAAAGCACAAGAGCCCTTCCTCCATAACAAACCTCCACCACCCCATCATTCAGCCGTTCACCTGGTCTGGAACATTGCTCATGAGCTTGAAGGGGTGTCAAGTGTTTGCTCTGATTATTTACTGTTTTGATGAAATTGTATTTATTAATGCATCATCTTAGAACAGCTGGGACATCAAATCCTGTTTACCTCCCAAACTGAGTTTGTTTTCTGAGCTGAGACAGAATCCGTAATGTAGGATTTGAATTGATTAGCCCTCCCTTCTGAGAATCGAGCCTGATACCTGACTAACATCACAAGTGACATCTTTTATCTTTACCCATCTCTCTCTCTGTATAGTGGCAGAATTTATATATCTATTCCTTCTTCAGGCAGGTATTTTCTTCACTGTGACAGACAGGTACCCACACATTGTTGCTGTTCAAAATAGTAATTTTATAGAGAAGGAAAAACCTTCTTAACGTTTGCTGGAAGTCAGTGTGAAGAGCCCCCCCCCCCCCCCCCCCCCCCCCTATAATTTCTATTGGTCCATTGATTATGACATTTTCACACAGTCTGAGAGACAGCTGCTGTGTTCACGTGTACTAAATTAAAAATCAACAAAAATAGAGATGTGTTTTTATTTTCCACTTAATCAATGTCATGGTCCTTGTGGCATCAGGGCAAGCAAAGATGCCCAGGCACCTCTGTCCCCGGCAATTTCCATCAGCTCTTTTTGAGGATTGCAGGTCAGACTGGGAGTGCCTGGGTATCCCCCAGAAACAGATGGAAACTGCAAGGGACCGAGGTGTCTTCTTCTTCTTCTTCTTCTTCTTTGGTGATGGCAATAGGACATTACCATTGTTATCATTCTCAAATTTGAGTGCTTTGTTCAAGACCTTCGTTCCCATAATGCATAGAGACAAGTGGCTCACTGGATATCCACTATATAGGCCATTATACTATTAAATTAATTTACTTTTACCAGGTGGTTTCCTGAGTTGAATCTATAAGAAAGTTTACCCTTTATATTTGATTAACTTTTTAAAATGTAGTACAGTGATCCCTCGTTTTTGCGGGGGATGCGTTTCAAGATCACCTGTGAAAAACAAATTTCCGCGAAGTACAGGAAAGATTTTTTTTTATGTATTTAACGAGTATTTGGACTTTTAAAACCCTGCCTGTTACTGTTAAAAACCCACCCTTTGCATTAAACAGTCATTCTATAATGTTTTTCAGCTAGAACTACATGTGATATCCTACCAGTTTCTTTAATAGAGTCATTTCTAAGCTGTGATTTAGCATAAGAAAATTTCACTCGGATGTGGATGTGAACAATACATGTACTGTACGTAAGAAACACTTGTAAATGATATATTTTGTCACCTTCAGGCCTAGTCTAATACATGTAAATAATAAAAAAGCCCCCTTGAAAAAACCCGGAAAGTAGCGAATCCGCGAAAGATGAACCACGTAGTAGTGAGAGATTACTGTATATATCTTATTTCTTTTTGTCTGTTTTTAACCTTTGTACAGCTCTGTCGAAAGCCAAAGTTTGGACACACCCTTACCAATGTTTACTTGAGTGTAAATACACATCCACATTTTTATTTGCTGAATTCATCTTATTAGAGGAAAAAGTTGAAGATATTTTGTAGTTTTTTTGCCAGTGTAACAAACTCAGCTAATAGAAATTTTGCTTTAAAATTTGCAAAATTACTTAGCGCCCTGTAGAGAATGTTTCCTCTGTGAATGTCAGTGTAACATGTTATTTGAGAAGGGATGTTTACACTTTTACATGCAACGGTAAACTAGTTCATATTGTTTATTGTGTTTCTAAAATTTTCCATCTGCCAAACTGTTTTTATTATATACGTGTGTTCCCATAGTTTTAAGACGCCCTGTATACATTTTTCTTTAAATTAATTTGTTTTCCAAACGGTATGTGTGCCTCCCAGGTGCAGAAGATGTGGTGATGGCCTTCTCCAGATCAGAGACGGAGGACCGAAGGCAGTGACCCCTCGCCCCCCAGCGGCTCCTCCTATATCTGAACACAACGCAACACAACACTGTTGACTGATGGAGAGGGACAGAACTGAGAGTGAGATGGAGAGGAGCAGGTCTCTACAGCTCACTGCCTACTCTATTCCCCTCTCTCTTCCTCACTCCCCTCCTCTTCCTCACACTAACCGTCACACAGCTGCGAGCCAGCAACCCTGTGCCTCGCTGTCCGAGGAGGTCATGAATAATTAGTCAGTGTGACATTTTGTTTCTTTGTTGTTATTTTTTGTTTGTTTGTTTGTCTCCCCCCACCCCCCACCCCCTTCTTTTTTTTTCATATTTGGTCAGCATCATGCTTCAGACAGTCTGTGTGTTGTGTGTCCATGTCCTGGTCAGAGACTGTATGGACCAAGAGTTTCTTTTGTCTGGTCAAACCATGAGCAAAAATAAGTTTGGATAAGTTAAATAAGGGTTCTCAGTTTTGGGCATGGTGTTTGTTTTTGTTTTGTTCCTCGTTGCTGTATTTTGTATGGGGCTCATTAAGGTGGATATAATGGAAAGTGTTGCATTTCATTTTTTTAATTATTATAAATATTTTACCTTTCAACCAGATTGTTATCCTCACGTCACAATCTCATCACATTAAATGTGCAAGATGTTGAGGAAGCCACTGCACTACATCTTCAAGGACATGGAGTGTGAGAATGCGTGTGAAAATTGTGCTTTTTCGCACAAAAGGTGTATAAGAATTTCCTGACTCATCCAGTAATGTCTCTTTGGGATTGGGGGGGTGGGTGTTGTTTGGATTAATGTGAAATTTCACAATTTTTTTTTTATTATTTTAAAGACATACAAAAAAAAATATTCTAGTGAATGAATTGTGCCAACAGTTACTTTTTATTGTAAACGAATTTTTAAAGATATCTAATGAATGTCTTGAATCCTTATTTATTTTGCAGATTTTAATCTTAAAACTAAAGGTGAACAGTATCCCCTTAGTTTCAGCAAGAAGACATTTTTACACAAGTTGCTGTAGATTAGTTTTTACTGATTCGTAGATCAGTACAATCTCAGCCTTTGGAACACCTGCCATGTATCAGATATTCAGTATGCCCATATGTAGTGTTTCTAGTCCTCTGAGTATTGGCAGTCGAAAAATAAAAAGGGAATCTTTGAAAAGAAAAAAAAACTAAATTAAAATGAACTGCCCAAACCTTTTTTAACTGGAATGTCTGAAAAAATTGTATTCTGATCATTTGTTTCTGCTTCTTTTTTGAAGACATGACGTTATACCGAGTAATTAATATGCGATCATATTTTGTTATCTTGTATAACTTAATTGTAACTTAGTGTTTTGAAATGACGCATGCCTGCTTCGTGGTTTTATGGTGTACCTTGAAGTAGATCTCTGAAGGTCTTAAAAGCCCTGCCACAGTGACCATTATTAAACATTTTTAGATTCTGTTGAAACTAGACCTTTTTTTAATAAACCACAACATGCAATCCATCGTCTTTGGTGTTCTGTTAGGAGTGTAATGATGCATTTAACCCATGATTTGTTCTGTAATAACCATGATTTACATTCTTGTGACTTACATTCTTTTATAGAAGTATAAATCTTTATAAAATGACACTACCAAACTAGTGCTAGGAGGAAGAGGAGAGTTGGCTGCTTTTTACTTTTAAATAATTCAACTACGTTTTCATGTATAATTAAAAGAATGGCAATTTTATAAAATGCCTCATTTGTCAGAGATGCATTGTTACACCCCTACCAGTTGGCAATAAGTCTTTAGCTGTTCCTCTGTGGTTATGGCCCTCTTCAACTTTCTATCTGAACAGCTGTATCACCACTTGCGAGCTTGTTTATGAGACAATGTTTACTGTTGTTTTAAAAACATTTTAAAACCTCATTTGTCTATGCATTTTTTTTTCTTCTAGGATACAATGTATATTTTTGGGCAAATCTAGATGTTCTATGAAATATTCTGAAGCAGTGAGACCCGTGCAGGAGCCTCAAAAAAAAGGTTTTGTTCTAAAATAATACTAAATGTCCTTTAACCTTCAGTTACCTACAATCATGTTTTACTGCACTCGAGGTTTGCTTCCATCTTTCATCCCTGTTTTACATTTCGATTGTCCATGTGTCTATTAAACTTTGTTGTGATGGTATGTTGTATTGTTGGCATTTTAGTTTGATTGTTGTTTTTCTTTACGGCTGCTTCCATGATGTTCAGCCTAATGCTTCCAAAACCTGAACCATTAAAAAAGGTTTAAGCCTAGGAATTGCAGTGTTATTTTGGGGGGCGGCATCTGGGACTTTATTATTATTTTATTTTATTTTATTTTTTGGCCACTGCACGTTCAAAAAACAAGATAAACTGCAATTGGAAGATTATGGTTCTAATTCTGATTGAGAAGCTTTAAGTATTGCATTGTCTTTGTGTAGTTTGGCTAAAGAGTTACACTTTGCGAGTAGTTTTTCTTTAATATATTTACATAGAATCATGCGAGGAGCAAAGTAAAACCTATATTTTTACCTGATGAAAATGGAAAAAAAAAACAATCCTCATTGTTTATATACGTGTTAATATTTGCTTTCTACCTAGTTCATGTCACCTTACAAAACTAGAATCTAGAACCAATAGCAAAGGTTTCATAAACAGCAACGCAAGCATTTGATACCGGGTGAAAATATTGTTCTGTTTTTGTTATGCAAAAAGCACCTGCACTTTATGCACTGAAAAGATGCCCTTATTAAACCAACCATGCAGATTTTACAGAATGCCAGAGTTAACATCTGTTTGTGGTCACTAAGATGTGGACATGGCCAGAACACACTGAATAATAATCATAGCCTAGTTATTACTCATCTTAGTGGAAGATTCATCTCCTCTAGCTCCTGAGACACTAACAGGAAGCCAAACCCTGTGGAGAGAAAGATAACGGCATTAAACCTGAAAAACTGGAGGCACACTTCTATTAAAAGTGTGAAGGTGAAATAATTATGAATAATAAATCAGAGGCATATCATAATGCAACATATAACATGAAATGGAGCGTAATAAATGGCAGTTTGTCCCCCTTTGCAGCACTAAGATTCCCACTCTTCTGGGAAGCCTTAAGATTTTGGAACATTTCTGTAATGATTTGATGTCGCTCAGCCACAAGAGCATTACAGAAGTCAGGTACTGATATCGGATGATTAGTTCAAAAAAATTAGTTCATTTTTCCAGAGAATAATGTTCTCCACAGCTCCATACTGGCGAGGTTTATAACCTTCTGGCCCTCACATGGCATTGGGTATGGTGACAGGCACATGTGCAGCTGCTTCAGAGCATCCTGTTCAATTTTACACTTTACTTTGGACATTACACAAGCTTTTTGTCTTAGTCTTCAAGTGTAGAAGACTTTGCCTCTGTTACCGTTTGCTTTAACAATGCCCCATAATGTGGATCCATTTTTGGCCTTCCAGTATTGCAAGAGCAGCCGCTATCCAGCATGCATCAAGGCTGCTTCTAATTGCACACTGTGGTCCAATTCACCATAAGGCGGTGGCATGTTTTTCCCTTATAATAACCAACATCTGTTCTCTGTTACACCAGTCATCTTTCGCAGATGCGTCTGATCCAGAGATTTCAAGAACAGTGGCTGTGGGAATACAGCACCAGCTGTTGCTTAATTTAAAAAGCCATGCGTAATTTTCTGCTGAACTAAAGCTTTCGTGGAAAGACATTGGTCCTCTCATGCCAACAGAGGCATAATGACCTATGTGCATTTGGTCATTATTTTCTGCAGTCAGACCACTCCACGCTTGAGTATTTCAGTGTACAATAAGTTCAACAGTATTCACGCAGCTTTTCTAAATCATGAATTCAGCTAACTTACAGTTTGCCCTTTAGAGACACAAGTAAGTGTTCAACATCTAGTCTCCATAGGAAAGCATTATGAATGGAATGTAGCTGTTGTAGCTGAATGCAATTAGATTTTACAGCAATGTTTCAAAATTTAGCATAAATCTTTCACAAACAGTAAAAGATGTTACTGCAGCAAAGGAAGGATTGACCTACAATTAATTTCAAAAGAAACACTGGAGGAACTGTATGCACTTTTGTGTACTTGGTATATGTGTTAGATCCATCCTGTAAGATGGATGATTGTGTGTTATAATAAATCTGTTGAGCCCAGACATGTGCCCAGTTTCTCTAGCTTGGAGGACAGTCCCCAAACTGTATAAAGAGTGTCCAGAGACTTGCTGCCTGAAGCCGATTAGTCTGCAGCCTGGAGCCTCTTCTGCAGGGTGATATGAGATTGCGTTATGAACAGTGCCTTAGTGCCAGCCGCTAACTGCTCTCAGCTCTTATTATGTAACACAGTGTGCCTGGACAGCAGGATGAGAGCACAGCTTGCCAACTGCCACAAAACAAGTTTTGGCATAAAGAGGAAAAAGGGTGTTGCTCATTTGCCAGGATTAAAAACAGTCGAAGCTGTTGATATAATCATAACAATCATCACAATTCCTCCTGATCAGTAATCTACAAATACAGCGCCTTGCGAAAGTATTCAGCCCCCTTGAACTTTTCAACCTTTTGCCACATTTCAGACTTCAAACATAAAGATATAAAATTGTAATTTTCTGTGAAGAATCAACAACAAGTGGGACACAATCGTGAAGTGGAATGAAATTTATTGGATGTGTCAATAAAAATAAAAAACTGAAAAGTGGGGTGTGCAATATTATTCTGCCCCTTTACTTTCAGTGCAGCAAACTCACTCCAGAAGTTCAGTGAGGATCTCTGAATGATCCAGGGTTGTCCCAAATGATTGATGATGATAAATAGAATCCACCTGTGTGTAATCAAGTCTCCGTATAAATGCACCTGCTCTGTGATAGTCTCAGGGTTCTGTTCAAAGCACAGAGAGCATCCTGAAGACCAAGGAACACACCGGGTAGGTCTGAGATACTGTTGTGGAGAAGTTTAAAGCCGGATTTGGATACAAAAAAAAAAGATTTCCCAAGCTTTAAACATCCCAAAAAGCACTGTGCAAGCAATCATATTGAAATTGAAGGAGTATCAGACCACTGCAAATCTACCAAGACCCGGCCGTCCCTCTAAACTTTCATCTCAGACAAGAAGACTGATCAGAGATGCAGCCAAGAGGCCCATGATCACTCTGGATGAACTGCAGAGATCTACAGCTGAGGTGGGAGAGTCTGTCCATAGGACAACAATCAGTCGTACACTGCACAAATCTGGCCTTTATGGAAGTGTGGCAAGAAGAAAGCCATTTCTCAAAGATATCCATAAAATGTCTCATTTAAAGTTTGCCACAAGCCACCTGGGAGACACACCAAACATGTGGAAGAAGGTGCTCTGGTCAGATGAAACCAAAGTCGAACTGTTTGGCCACAATGCAAAACGATACGTTTGGCGTAAAAGCAACACAGCTCATCACCCTGAACACATGATCCCCACTGTCAAACATGGTGGTGGCAGCATGGAAGGACAGGGAAGATGGTCAAAATTGATGGGAAGATGGATGGGGCCAAATACAGGACCATTCTGCAAGAAAACCTGTTGAGACAGGGACGGAGATTTATCTTCCAACAAGACAATGATCCAAAACATAAAGTCAAATCTACAATGGAATGGTTCACAAATAAACATATCCAGGTGTTCACAATTGTGTCCAACTTGTTGTTGATTCTTCACAAAAATGTTTAAATCTTTATGTTTGAAGCCTGAAATGTGGCAAAAGGTTGAAAAGTTCAAGGAGGCCGAATACTTTCGCAAGGCACTGTAGGAAGGCCAGATGCTCTGTCTAGAACAAGATTATATACAGACCTCTCTGTACTTTGACCGTCTCAAGTTGGATGTGAATGTGAAGCTATTAAAACTTTTTCATAATCTTTTTTTATGGTCTTCATTCAACAAGGCAATTCCTAGCAGTCATAACAAGACACAGAAAATGTCTTCTATTGCATTTGCAAATAGACTTATTGTCAGGGATGCCACCAAAACAGAAAGAAAATTTGAGGATGGTAAATTACTAAAACCTTCAAATCACCATGCTTGCAAAGCAAACAGCACCACTTTGATTAACCGAACATTTTCAAAACAGTACGTTCTTGACCAGGGACCTCATGGCAGCACCTTAATACTATACCTGCTATAGACCAAGCACCTACAAGGTTACCATGCTGTGAATGCTGGTGTACTGGTCAAACTGCATAACAGTTTGGTATGATTTGCGCGGTGGATCATTTTCAGCAGTTCAGTGACTCTGACGTGTTGGTGCTGGTAGTTGTTGATCAGAGTGGATCAGAGAGTTTTTTCTACAGTGGTTGTAGAACCAATGATGTAGTTGTAATGTTTTGGTTGATCTGTGTATTACATGGAAAATCATGAGTACCTAATAGAAAACTATTATAAGGAACAATTAACATACAATAAAAAATCAAGCATATTAAATAACATAATTATTAAGGAAAAACAGTAAATGTAAATTAATATTCCAGGAACTTATGTAACAGAGACTTCCTCAACATTCAGCAACTGTAATCTGCTTTAATTAAAAGAAGCTTTTTGTTTACTGCTATAAAACGTTGATTCCTAGAATAGTGCACTATATAGTGATTATAACATTTTCAGAGACTGTCAGTTTTATAGTAGTCCACATGGAGAAAGAAGAGTAGGAGAGAACAGAACTGGGACTTGGTGGAATGTTCCAGATGAGAACTGAAGGGCAGCCAGGGCTAATCAATATGATTCGCTTGAAGCCATCCATTAAATCAGTGGAACTGATTAAAAAGTTTCACCACTCTATTTCGTAATGCACAGGATATTTTCATTTGAGAATGGCTCCAATTTACACTGAAATTAGATGGAACTACAAAATACAAATTCTCTCTTTTCAGCAAAAGCAAACCAACTTTTTTAGTGACTGCAGTATCTAGGTTCAGTAAATGAAGGAGAAAGATGAATTATGTTCTTTATTCCTACCATGTTATTTTAACTAATCAGATAGCTACTACAAAGTATGGTTACATTTTACATTTTTAGAAGCAACTACAATATATGTCAAGATATATTAGCCTGGTTATCAATGTTGATATCCAAAATTAATCTTTTGTTTTGCTACATAGCTATGTGGCTAATTTAATCTAACAAGTAATCTTAATGAAAAATGTTACTCATTATTTAGCTTCACGCAAACTGCAGTCCTATGATCACACAAATATTATACATAAATATATATATACATATATATATATATATATATACAGAAATGCACAAAGTACATGTTATATATGCACAATTAATGTTAATTTTAAGTGAGTGTAAAACATCTAACGACTGAATGTATTGTATATTGTAGAATTGTAGAATAAGTAATGAATGTTCTTTTTTTTTTTTTTACATATCTGTGTGCTGCCATCAAATGCTCAGGAGCACACTGAACAGAACTCACCACATCAGCAGTTTTGTCTCCCTCAGGCAGAAATAACTCCACTTCATTCAGAGACGCTTGATAATTGATTGGTATTTATGAAACACGCTATCAAGTTCAGACTGGATTCACATTAACTGTACAGAGGTTTAAACTACCACAGGGTTTTAACCCAAAAAGCTGATGCCACCTGTAATGCTGTGGCTGTTTATATAACAATTCAGCTGAAAAAATTTACCCCACATTTCTCACAGTCTATTAGTCAATATATTTTTGCTGCATAAATGGTCAAAAAATGTGAATGAATGAATTAGTAATTAGGAAAATAATAATATGTAAATAAATGTTTATCACATCAACTGCTCAGCTAACAAAATAATGTTCTCAGAACGTTCCCCTAATGTTCCATTTTGAATGAGGGAATGGTGTACCGGAATTTTCCCTCGACGTGAATTTGTCCAGTGTTTTTAATGTTCTCTGAACATTTTTCTAGTTACAAAAATGTTCTGGGAACATTGCCTCAAAGTTATGTACGCCAATAATTAAATATTCTAGGATTTTTTCTTCTAACGTTCATGGAACATTGAAAAATTATGTTCTTAGAACGTTCCCATAATGTTCTATTTTTATTGTTGGAAATGTTGCACTGGAATGTGGAATGTTCCCTCAACCTGAATTTGTCCCATTTTTTAACATTTTGAGACAGTTTGCTGGCTATTAACCTACCTTGCATTAGCTAGATAAGTTTAAATAATGATTAAAAGGTCATTTAAAAACAGGGCCAACCATCAGAAAACAGCTTGTTCAGTAACATTAGCGAGATAACCTTATTTCCACAAAGTTGTGGGAATGTCCGTTAGCTGGGTTATAAAGCTCTTCTTGGGTGAAAAATGTTTCCTATATTTGTTTAGATAAATATGAACATTAGGACCTTCTGCAAAGGCCCTTTAACTTTTCATTAGAAATCAGTGTATTTTAGGAGAAACAACAGATATTTTATTGTTAATTTTAATTGCATTAATACAACCAACAAATACAGAAAGAGAAAACTGGTTAGCTCAGTCATTTAACGAATAGTAGGCAGCAAGAGAAACAGAGTAAAATAAATAAATAAATAAATACATGGGAGGAAAAAAATCATGTCATTCATAATATCATCATAAATTCTGATAGTTTTTGAGCATTTCTTGTTAATTAGGATATCAATCAGAAAGACGTTAGTAGAGAAGCCCAGTCAAGTAAACAGATATTGAACTTGGGCTTTGTTGTTAAAAATGTGCATTTATGTAAATATTATTATAAATAATCTCATTAGAATCATAATTGGAGAAAAGATACCATCTTCTAGAACAGCTCTGACATCACAGTCCTACGATCAATCAAAATATTCTCAATCTGCTAGAGGCCATCACCGCAGACCATTAAAATCTGCATATTCAACTTGGCATGCTGTGATGGACTGGCACCTTCTCCAGGGTGTGTTCCTGCCTTCTGCCCAGTGATTGAAGGTAGGCTCTGGACCCTCTGCAGCAATGATTCATTCATTAGCGTGATTGGGCGACACCGCCAAAATGGAAAGGGAGGTCATTTAGAAGATTTTCCTTTCATTCTACTACAGGTTTAACACAAAAGCAGCTGTGCAAAAAGTTTCTTGAAAAGACTGAGTAACAAAAGAGCAAATCCATTTCCCGTGTGCTGACATGTTGGCTGTTCTTTTGCAGTTATTCAATCCCAGGATGTAATTTGAAGCCCAAAGCATATATTGGTTTAACTGAGCAATCTTTGTGTGCTCATTCTTCTGAGTTTAACAAACCTGTTCTAACTTTTAACCCATAATACAAGCTAAGAAAACACTCCCTCTGATGAGTGATAAGTGAAGAGACATCCCTTTTATCAGGGAAGGACACACACACCAGGCCCAGAGGTTTACCAACATCATCTATCATCATCAAATTAACCTCCCTGTCATTCTGAGACCTAAAAAAGCACATAGACAGATAAGAAAGACTAAGATACAAAGGCCTCATGCTCTCATGGCCTTGTCTCATCTTCAAAGAACAACAATGACGCTGAAGTGTTATGGGGCGCTCTCTGTGGTGGAAGCTGTCAGACTTAATTCCGCCACTCTCTGGCTCGGCTCAGCAGGAGTTCATCGGGCAGGAGTCAAAAGAACAGCAGGTTTCGGCTTGGTAGCTGCCAGCGGTGTGATGGATGTTCTGCCAAGCCATGCTGAGTCTGCTGAGTCATTCAGAGCCATGATACTGCAGGGCCTGCTCTTATCCACCAGTCAGAGCTGACCCGGGGTCTGTCAGTGATGCCTGGATATTCATTATGGTGTGAATTTGGTTTAAAAGGAAATTCTGTCCATTTAACCAAATTCCAGGAACTGAAGGTCGGTGGAGTATTCTGTGGCTCTGAAAAAAAGGGTTTGATTCCTTACTCAGGCAGGAACACAGTGCTGTACCTTGGGCAAGATTCTTAATGTTGGATTAGATGTCTGTAACATGATTAAAATTCACAGCCATTGTGTGAAAATTTCATGATGAATGGACCAATAGAAATGCTTCAAATATGCTTCAAATTATATATTTTTCGTAGACATCCATCGGATTTTAAAGAAACATGATATTCTTTGGACAGTGACGATATGTGATATATTCATTCATTCATTATCTGTAACCCTTATCCAGTTCAGGGTCGCAGTGGAGTCATTGGGCGCAAGGCAGGAATACATCCTGGAGGGGGCGCCAGTCCTTCACAGGGAAACACAGACACACACACACACACACCTATGGACACTTATGAGTCGTCAATCCACCTACCAACGTGTGTTTTTGGACTGTGGGAGGAAACCGGAGCACCCGGAGGAAACCCACACAGACACAGGGAGAACACACCAACTCATCACAGACAGTCACCCGGAGCGGGAATTGAACCCACAACCTCCAGGTCCTTGGAGCTCTGTGACTGCGACACTACCTGCTGCACCATCGTGTCGCTATGTGATATAAATTTATTGTAATTAAAGCTATGTCCAAAAGTCTCTAGACATTCTTTCTAATTAGTTAGGAGTGGCAAACAATGTGGAATAAATTATGGATAAGCATAGCATTAAACCTCTTATGCATATTCAGAAGCCTGTAGGGGCAAATGCTGCCCAAAGAGAGATTTTAGTTGCACCATATTATCAATATTACATATAAAGACTCTAATGGACACGCTTACTCATTGTTTGGATTACAAACAAAATGGCACCATTGATGTGATGGTCCCTGGTTCCTGTACAACTCACACTCACAGTCTGAGTTGATAAACTTCTCTAGACTGGATTTATTTTTCTTCAGATCATTCATGGCCTGCATCACGTCTTTTGTACTTATATTAAAAACAAACGAACAAAACATTGGAGCTTCCACAGCTCATATTGTGTAGTCCAGTCATGATATATTTTCAGGGCTCTGCAGTGACAGCTCATTGCATCTTGCCCAAATACCCATGGGCAAAAACATTAGCTCAGAGGTGTTTTTCATGGTTCTGTTTCACTATGAATAGCTTTCAGAATTGTCCTTGAGCTGATTTTTTTTTGACTGAGCAAACATGAATTTCCACAGAGTGGTTTGCATTCTCATTCTGTCCTTCTCTGTCCTTTGCCTGTATCCTGGTGTGTACCTTTCTCCCCGAAGCTTTAATCTAGTGATCTACCTAAGGGGATGGATGGCTAATAAATGTGTTTTTAAACTTTGGGGTTTACAGTCACTTTCATTATTCAGTGGTGTGACCGCCTAGTGTGCATCTCTTCTTCCTTGCTGCTGTATCCCAGTGGAGACATTTTATCACTCTGGAGCTTCCCAGGATATTTATTCGGGAAGACGTCAAATAGAGAGGAAAAGCCACAAAGCACAGAGAAACAAATTTACTTGATGTTGTGCTCCTTTTTCATGCAAATGAAGTCCAAACAAAACAGGGCATGATGAAATGTGTTGAAAAATATAAATGTGTCGTTAGAATCTCATCTATACACGCCCATAGGAAAAACAAATAAAAAATACCGCCTTAAAATCTCCATAGTTTCTTCAAAATGATAATGAGATCAGAAAGGAAGATGATCAAAGAGTCTCCTGCTGCTCAGATATTTTTTCCTGTGAAAAAAGGGCCCAGGAATCTCATCTATGTCTCATCTACGGGTTTAGTGGATCAGTGAAGTCTCATACAGAGCTCAGATAATAGCACCAATGTTTATCAGTAAATGAACTAAAGACAGGAACTTCTCATCAACATTTAGTAAGCTGCAATTAATTATTATATTGTTTATCAGGACCTTAAGTGTTAAAGTCCTAGGGAACTTTATGAGATCACCATAATCCTGAGCCATTGATGAGCCAATCAAACAAGATTCTACACCTGGTGGTAGCTTTATCCCCATTCAGACAGCAAATGCTACAGAGTTCCAAATGTCCAAAGCCGAAAATGATAGTCTGCTAGAACACATGCTTAACTTAAGAATAGCACGGAATGTATTTATATTCATTCCCATGCTCTTGTTTCTATGGAGCGGCACCATCCTGTGTTATTATTTCTTGCGACAATATTAGGATTAATAAACCAACAGGCTGCATCTGTAGAATTTGTGGCCGTAAGAGGCAGACTAATAACAGCTCAAAGCAGCCTGCAGCTACAGTTTAATACACATAATGACACTGCAGCGTGCTGTGACTATGGTTACAGGCTAGGCCACAGAACCATGCTAAATGAGACGTTGCTATTGCAGACTAATGTCAAAACTGATGTTTTCATTGCAGAGATGCAATAGAAGATAGTTTATATATATAAGAGGTATATATATAGCCCTTCATAACTCCTGCATAATTTCTGGGTAAGCCACACTGCACAGCTGAGCAGTGCACGTCTGTGTGCTAGCATGCGTTGACTTCCATGTATCATCTTGCCTTGACTCCGACAATTCTCCTTATCTACCTTTTTAATGTTATTGTGTGATAACGTCTTATCTATTTTTTAAGCATGAAATTTGCACAGTGCATATTGGGTGTTTTTATAATATAAACATTATACTTATAGCACCGTATCAAAACTAAGGAAGCTAACTCCAGATACCAAATAAGTCTTGCCTATTTAAGCATATTTGAGATGTGAACTTGTATCAAAAGTAATGCAAATTCCATTATAAGCTGGATTTTCCATCACATGAGGGATATCTCCACGTGTATCCACGTTGGAACAGCAGAGGAGGTTGAATGCGTCCTGATAGCTAAAGCAGTAGACAGTGGGAGGAATTGCTGAAGGGCCTGAGGGCAGTCAGCTTTCATTCTAAACACAGAGAGTGATGGACGGGTGCCTGCCCTGAGAGCTCCGGATCATTGTAGGAAGTTATTAAAAAAGAGACAGGGTTAGGCGTGTCCACCTCTGCTGACAGGCTCAAAAAATATCCGCTATCAAAGAAACCAGATTGCTCCTCTGGACTCATTCTCTGATTGTGTTTCTTCTGAAAAACTCATTCATCTTCTCAGTGCAACAACTGAATGCAGAGATAATTAGTAGCCTTCATAGAAGACTTTCTTGCCATTTCTGTGAGTGCATTAATTGGTATTCAGCTGCCATGCTTTTAGTGTGACCTAAATGTGAGGAATCGATGAAGAAAACATTCTGGCTGGTAAATGAAGCTTCACATCATTATGCATTGTAGTGTTTCTCTTCTGTTGAGATTGAAAGCTGTAAGCTTATTACCAATGAGCATGGCATACATATTACACAAATCTGGTGGTGTAACAGCATTATCAGGGCAAACAACAAAACAGTGTGTAATTACACTTAAAATTACTTCTTTACTGCTCGCTTACCATGGCAGAATAAATGTGCCAAAACTTATTTGGCTAAATTGAATGCTTTTATGATGAATACTGTCATATTTTACAGTGAAAAGCAAGCAGACCTTAGATAATTATTAGCTGCTGTGGTATCCCAGGTGCTTGCTAAGGTGTTGACAGACTGTTGCTATGTCATTTAGTCAGGGGTGCCCATATTTTATGATCAAGATGATCTAAGTATTTAACATGATATGAATACTGTAAGCTAATACACAACTGGCCAAAATTACAGATTGACAGAAAATATTCTTCACAGTGGGAACAGACCTTTAAAGAAAAGCATCTGTGGTGTGTGTGTGTGTGTGTGTGTGTGTGAGAGAGAGAGAGAGAGGGTGTGTGAAAGAGAGAGGGAGACAAAGGAAACAGAACCTGTTCCAGATCATCCCCGTATGAGTCATCAATATCAGCCAAAGTCATAAGGTTTATAACTGAGGACAATGAAGAGGCGGCAGGAAGGGGACACACTCGGGAACAAAAGTAAACCTGCTTAACTCATAAAGCCAAAATGAATGCACCATCCAGCTATCCAAATAAACCTAGACATAGGGAGAATCAAAAATATATTAAATATTTGTTGTTTACCCCCAATAAAATAAATTTTGGGAATTATTAACTGCAGTATCACTCTTTTTTGAAGTGTGCTATTCAGTCTTTTACTTGTTTGGAAATAATAAATATGCAATGCAGTTTACTTTGTGTTACTATAGATTTAGTTCTGTTCCAACATTTGTTGTAATATCTGAGTATTTAAAATGTTTTGCTGGAATGGAGGATAATGTAACTTCCTCTGAGGAAGCTGCAGAAAGGTATAATTCTTTGCTGCCTCTGAGGCAGATCCTGAGAAGGACCTTCCAGTACATTTGAGTTATGACTTACTGCCTGTGAAGGAGCTACAGAAGGTTATACAAAGGCAGAGAAGACAAAGTAGAATAGCACATTTGCTGTCTCTGAGGAAGAAGAATATTATGGTCCTTTTCCACTGCATGGAAACCAGACGACTTGCCTTGACTCAGCTCGGCTTTTTTGCTTTGTAAACCTTGCAGAGCACTGATTGTCCAGAGAGCCCTGTCAATCACATTTCACCACGAAAAGCAGACAGTTTTTTTATCCGATTTACAGACCCATCAGCTATTTTTATTACGGAAGAGCATGTAGAAGCATGTATCATTCTTGCTAGTCACATAGAAGTGTTCCTATCACAATTCTTGCCCTAAGCCTTTCTGGAAGTGTGCACTTTCATGATGTTTGATGTGTGTTCAAGGGGTGGGAGCGTTAAGAGCACAATGGGACACATCTGCACCATTCAGGTGTAAACATTCTGTTCTTTTACAAAACAAAATCCTCTCGTCGCTCCCTATAATCCTCACTAATATACTGGACACACACGTTAATGCTTTGCTGACTGTTTTACCACAGCTTTCCTGTAAAACTTAACATGAAATATCCAGATTATAAATATCACAACAGGGAGTGGGAGTTGCTCAGTGCGTTTATTAAACAAGTCAGTGACCTCCATAGAGCACCATTTATCGATCAGACATAGAAATGTAAATATTTCTGCATAAATGTCTGGTTACCAGCCTTGTCCTGTTTCTTTATCACATTACTTTTAGTTGATAAAATGTAAATGTATGTATAGTAACGTTAAAATATCTTCGTTAATATAAACGGCACTGCTCGATGTTTATATACATTCACATCACTACAGTTAAACAGGGCTGTTCCATTAACTTCAGCATTTATAAAAACATGACTCTCATTTTAATACATATCAAATATTCTAGTCACACTTAAAGGGTTCATGTTTATCTATTTTCTGAGTTTCTGAGTCTTATTGGTTTCTGCAAGGAAGGTGACAGGCTCACAGCGGAACATGGGTAATTCCCTTCACGAAAATGTCGTCTGATGCAGAGTTTTGAGAGGGGCACATCAAATGTTCATGGGGGTGCTTGCGAGTGTTGAGGAAAAAATGAATTGGGACACTCTAAATCCTTGCACACTTAGGCAGGCATGTGCAAACTAGAGGCATAAATGTGAGTACTGGGACAAGGTATGTGTAATGGATATCAGGCTTGGTGGTGATGCTAGGTTTTTTAAAACCAAAACAAAACAAAAAAAATTAGTCAAGAGAAACCTGGAAATTATCTTAATATTTAAAAAAATAATAATAATAACAACAAACTGAGAGCGACTTATGAATGTTAATTATGGTACAAAATGTTCAAGTATACAAATAATTACAAATTGATTGATTCTACGCAAAAAATATATGTAAAAAATTGAATGAAGTATAAAGATCTCATATTATGTTATGCTACATATCACCGCTGGCTCTTGGACTGTTTTTCACAGTGTCCATATCCTCAGAGCCTGAGCTTAAAATTAGAGAGCAGCTGTCCTCTGATTATCTTATCCTGAGACTCCTAAAATACCCCAATGCTGGGCAGCAGAGTTACACTGACAGCTCATCTCAAGAATGGTTTTAGTGATATACGTATGTGCTTATGTGTGTGGGCAGAGAGAAGGATGACATCTTTTGAGCAAGTGACTATTTAAAGAGTGCCCTGCGTTACTTCAGCTTGGGTGACAGACTCGGTTTCTGGAAATAGCTGCAGAATAGCCGCAGAATTGAATAGCTTTGACTAAAACAGAAGCTAACACGTCTCCACGTGGAACCCTAAAGCCCTTAGAAATTAATATACACAGAGTCGCCACTCTGGCTGGGTACTTGTACTTTGGCCATTTTCAAACAAACACTGACCAGACCATAATGAATGTAACAAATCTGTTGCTATGCACTTTTTGACTGCTTCTTTCAACCTTATTCATAAATGAAAAGGATCCAACAATAATCTGTTTTTAAATGTTGTTAAAGCTTGTAATTCTGAACGCATGAGATTTAAACACAGTCTTTGATTGTGGGGAAGTGCTGTTCTCTCTGGGTTGTTTATGTTCAGAAGTGCCACGTCTTTTAAGGTGGAAAGGTAGGTTTGAGGGGGGAAAAATACTGTTATTTAAACATGGCTGGACTGGTCGGTATGTTTTTATCTACCGTTAGAATTAATACAGAAACTCATTTGTGACTCGAGTTGTTAGCTTTGTAGCACGTTTGGTAATGCAGTTAGCCGTCTCCAGAATTTGGAGACATTCCACCTTAAGTGATCCAAAACAACAAATATAACTCATTATTACCCACATATGGAGCAGGAATACAGCAATCTTCATTTTGGTTCATGCTTTGCTATGTTTGGAAGGCTCTCCATTGTTTTAAAAAATACAAGATGCCTTTGCCCTGCCATGAGCAGAATTTAAAAAAGTGTTGTTTATATTTTATTACAATTGTGAATGTCACCTTTAAAACCAACATGCTCAATGCCAAGCTACATGTAGAGTGTTTTATAACCCCAGGGCTGTGGAACATTGAAATTGCATTAGATAAACATTTGAAAAGAAATGATGGATGAGCACATGTCCACATACTTTTGTCTTCTAATAGACATTTCTGTCACATCACAGTAGGACTCCTCTGTCACATGATGTTACCAAGCTGTGAAGGTGAAGGGAAGCACATGGTTTCTACCAGAAATGTGAACACTGAAACTTTCTGGAGTGTTGCTATTACAACAACAACACTGGACTGCTCAACACGCTTGGAGGAGAATGCTTACTGCTTTGTGTTAGCTAAGAGGCTCACATTCACAAATGTCACACGGAGGGATAGTGGGAGGGTCACACAGTCACCCACAGAGTGTGTTGCCAATTATTGTTAGTTGGACTCCTGGCCCCAGCAGTACTTCTGACAACTCAGAATTTCTGTGTAATCATCCAAAAACCAACCACCAAAGTGAAGCCTCTACAGCATCTGGGGCATTGGAGATGAAAGCTGTGAGTGTCTGGCAGGAACAGGAATGTGGGGATGGATGATGATGTATGAGCCCAGCCTCGTTCCACTTCAGCGTAAGCTAATGTTTCTCTGTCTGTGAAGGCTGGGAAATATTCCCTCACCTTGTCGTGTGCTGACAGCCTCATATGAATTACCCCTAATAACCGTGCTGACACTGCAGGTGCACTGCAGCCAGGAATTTAATATGAAGCTGCTGCAAGAGACACAAGATGCTGCCGCTGCTGGAGGAGAGGATCAATAATTAAAAGGTCATGCGATGTGGCTGATATGCTGTTAGGTAGCTGCTCAGCTGTGGGTTTTTAGTAATATATGTAGAGGTGTGCGTGTGTGTGTGAGCCACATTTATCTTTAAGAATTATGTATTAAAATATACTTTGAACAATTTTTGTTGTGACAGTAAATTATAATATACATCACAATATATATTCGACAATGAGCTATTCTTTGGTCATTCTCCAGTCAGTTCACTATATAGCAATATATGCATTAATGTTTTGTTTTATTGTTTTCCCACCTAGGTCTTTGGAGGACCTAATAATTAATGATACATGAGCTCACAAGCAAAATCTGAGGTTTGAAATGGTTTTATCAGTTAATTGTTTAGTTATAGTTTCCTTTTGCTTTGTTTGCTTTTGTGTTTTATTCTATGCCTCCCATATGCCTAAATATAATCTATGTGTTCAGAGCAGAAACACACCCTGGACAGGCTCATTACACCATCACTTAGTCATTTGAACACGCATGTGGATCATTTCTGATAACCAATCTACCTACTAAAATCTAGTTTTCTTTGGACTATGGGAGAAAACCCACACATACACAGGGAAAACACATCAATTTTCAATGACAGTGACCAGAAGCCTGGAGCTTTGTGAAAGTGACAATACCTGCAGTGCCTCTGTACCATCTGTAATATTTGTGTAGTCTGTAAAATAAATATGAATTGCGCGAGATAAAAAAAAAGTAATTTTAAATTATTATAAATTACATTTATAAAAAATTAAAATTGGGGCGGCACGGTGGCGCAGCAGGTAGTGTCGCAGTCACACAGCTCATGTTGGTAGGTGGATTGGCGACTCAAAATTGTCCATGAGTGTGTGTGTGTCTGTGTTGCCCTGTGAAGCACTGGCGTTCCCTCCAGGGTGTATTCCTGCCTTGTGCCCAATGATTCCAGGTAGGCTCTGGACCCACCGCGACCCTGAACTGGATAAGCGCTTACAGATAAGGAATGAATGAAAAAAATTTAAATCATATTATTAAAAAAATTCAATTATAAAATGTATAAAAAATTAATACAATTTAATAGATGTGAAATTCAGAGGGGGTTTGATTCACTGAAGGGTTTTCTAAAGAATCATAAGTGAATCACTGGAATATCAGACATTTACAATTGTACAGTGCAGACACAGAGATGTGCTTTGCTGGTGAAATGGTTGAACAGGGAACACAATGTACAGTGTAGCTCATGAAAGCCTACCAGTCTAACGTCATTATTATAACAGACTCTTACTCCCACAGTCACATTTCTTTCTCCTCTCCTCCGCTTACGTTGGCTCAGTATCCTGTGCCCACTTTCTGTTCTGGTGGCCAAATGATCTCATCTCAACAACACACACTACTTTTCCTTTTCCAGCCTAATTTTAGAGTGACACGTCTCCACTGTAGCTGGTTAGCCTGGTAGAAACCTTTCAGACCCGTTTTTATGTGTCTCTGTTAGTTCTGAGCTGAAGGCTGTAGTCAGTTCGCAGTCATGTTACAGTAAGCTCAATGCCAAGTGTCAGCTAGAGAGGTACAGAGCCTCCAGCGCTGGGTTGTGAAGCAGTAGAACTCTGCTCTATGGAATGACAGAGCTTCAACCATTTCCTTTAGTATGAGTTACAGTGGTACTTGTGATATAGCACCATCCAAACATCAGTGCCATACATGATTTAATGTTTGTGCAACCAAATTCTCACAGCAATGTTCCAACATCTAATCTAAAGACCCCACAGAGGAGTAGAGACTGGCAAAACAGGACAAACTATTAGAAACTTCAGAGTCGGGTTCTTCTGGTCATTACTGACTGGACAGTGCTGATGTAGTCCGATGCAGAGTGCCTCACTTGACCGCACACTGACTTGGTTTTAAATGAGAGAATTTCGACTGGTCTGAGCTGCCCAGTTTAAGTGCAAGTCCATGTAAACCCTACCCTCCCCCCAACCGCCTCCCTCTCTCTCTATCTCTCTCACTCTCTCTCTCTCCTGGAGCAGACCCAGTTCTCTTCCCCACTTTTAACTTCACCCACTCACCATATGACTGAGTTACAGCATAATTAAGAAAGCACATTCCTCCCTTCCTGTGCCTGGCTAGCAGCTTTTCTCATAGTCCAATTAAATACGGTAACAAATTGAGCACATCTGCTCCATCTGCACTATGCTCTGCATCTTTACTTCAAATCACTACCCATGAGATCATCTGACTAACAAGTGCTGGTCATGCCTTTTTTGAATATATTTCATCACTGTCAAAAGAATAACTTCATAAAATTCAGAAAGTTTTGGTAGTTTTTTGTCATTTACAAGTTTTATTGTTTTATCTCTTATAGGGCTTCCTGCATGTGCCTGAGTCTCACTATTCACACTTCACCTGCTTCCGATTGATCTTTATTTCAACAACTCTTAACACACTCAGCACATAGGAAATATAGACCATTGTACACTTATTATAACTTTATAATTTAGGGTGACCAGATCTGAGATGGTGAAAAAGAGGACACGTCTCCAGGGCGGGGAGGGTGGAGGTTGGGGGTAATGAGGTCACGCCACTCGCTGCCGCTGCTTAGCTGAACCTATGTCTGCTCTTAGGACCCTTACACCTTTATTTGCTGCACAAAATATTGGATTTTTTTTAATTCATCCGAGAACTTACATTTACGTTTCGGCATAGCTGCTCGAGATGAGGGTGGGTACATGAGCTTTGCCTGAGGTAAACAAGGACTACTGACGTGCAGACTGACCAATTAAATGTTTACAGAGAAGGTTATCGACCAATAACGGTAGCTCTTCAGTCAGACCGTCCAATCAAAAGATGTTAGGCTACTTCCCCACCCCTTTCTCACTCAAGCGAACCAATCAGAGTGGGGGTCGGGACTAGTTTGTGAACCAAACGCTTCTCGAAATTCTATGTAAGCTCTAGAAAAACAACATCCCGGACGTTTGTTTAAGTCTAAAAAAGAGGACATGTCCGGGTAAAAGAGGACGTATGGTCACCCTATATAATTTCTCATTTGTACTGTTCTCGGTTTATGAACTTTCTTTTGTTTAAACACTGATCTTTGTTTTGCTCCATTGTCAACCAGAGGAGGATGGGGTTCCTCTTCTGTGTCTTGATTCCTCTCAAGGTTTCTTCATTTTGCCTTTAGGCGCTTTTTTCCAGCCACTGTCTCCACAGCTTTACCTGGTGCTCACTTGGGGCTAGGACCTGGAACACTGGTTATAAAAAGAGCTATAAATAAAAGTAAATGGAATGTGCTCTCGTTCTTCAATAAATTTATGGCTTTTGGAGCAAAAATATTTTCTAATAATTAAGATTTAAAATAATTACTGCTATAGTGCTCTTCAAATACCCAAAATGTTCAGTGGTTAAAGATACAAACACAAATGTAATACCACATTAACAACATTAAAGTACCCATACATTTGACACGTATTTTAACTATTTGCATAGTTCAAAAGCATTCTTTAATCATTTTTAACCTTTTTAAAACCTCCCTTTTCATTAGTGTCTTCAAGACTGAGATAAGCAAATTAGTTCTTTTCTGGTTGGAGCCCTCATGTTGTGCTTTATACAAAAAAAATATATTAATAATAATAAATATATAAAAAAGATTAAGAGCTCATAGAAACCGATTTTATAACTTGTTCAAAATGGCAGTATTAAACCTCTGTATGCTGAGTAGAGATATATTTTGATTAAAAATTAGCTGGTTTTGCAATTTTTAGTTTCTTCAGCTTCGATTTTTCTGGACTGGAGCCTGCACTGCACTTTTTTTAAACTGATAAACATTTTAACAAGGTTTATGTACTGCATCAAACAAAGTGGCCTTTAATAAACTGGGCAAACAGCATGGAGATGAAAATGCATGAAGAATAGCTGAATATGTGTTTTGTGCTCATATTGAATGCACTTAGGTTTCATGCCAATGTTGAGAGCATTGACCATGACTCAGTGGTGTTGCTGATACAAAACATTAAAGGGCCCTAACCCTCAAGTGGCCTAACTTGTAAGAATCATATGGAGGGGAGGGTGGGTAAAACGTCTCAGGGGAGTGCTGCTCTTTGCAGGTGAATGATGGGGGGTTGTGTGTGAGGCAGCCTTTGCCCTGATGGGTCTGCTAAGAGGAAGAAAGCTCCACTGCAGAGGCGTGAACTGGAGTGTCAGGAGAGCTGTTTTACAGAGGTCAGGGATCAATGTCCTTAAAATGAGACTGTCAAAGCAAGTCCATCAGCACACTGCTCACATCACAGCCACATGTGAGACATATGGAGAAATGGATTTCTCCTTCAGTGTTTCTATGAGGTCCATCAGGAACTGTTCCCTGTATAGCAAAAAGCAGGATTCACCACTCTAGCCAGTGCTTGGCCTTGGGATTGATGGTGTGCAACTGTGCCAGAACGTCTTATTCCATGTCATGCTTTTGTTTAGAGATTATAGAAGCTGTGTATGTCATGGTTGCAACTTAAAAATGTCGAATGCACTCATCAGAAGGGATAACTACACAGAGTATAGTTAGTCCAAGGCACAGTTACATTAACAAAGAAAAGGCAGCCATCATAACTAAAAATACATGGAAGATAGGAATGACCAATTTGCATGATGCCATGTGCATGATGCTAATTGGTGGCTATTCCCTTTCATGTTGTGTTCAACATTAGCATTTCTGTCTGAACTATTCCTTTAATCATCAAGCCTAAGATCAGAACAGGGCTAATAAAGCCCACTCTTTTCGGTATTCTAGTGAACTCTTTAAATGTATCCAGCCAGTACATGCAGAGTCTCATATTAACATCCTGTCTAATATGATCAGGAGGCCTAGTGGGATCTACAGCTCTGACACATTCAGTCAACACTGTGAATCTCTCAGAAACCCCAAGAAGGTGAAGATGTTCTCCACAGCACAGTAGCTATGCTGCAGAAGAGAGCGACAGCTCTCTGACAGCCTTGTCTTGTGTGTCTGTGTCTGTGATGGCTGTACACAGCAAATATCCCCAAACATACACAGCAAACGTGGTAGTCCAACATTGTTGGAGCCCAAGCACTTAAATTAATGTAGAGGTGATTCAGAAATATCCTTTGCTTTTGTGTTTTCTCAGATGAAAAAAATTCAGAAGAAAACTGACACATCACCCAGGTAAACCTTAGAAATGAATAAATAAAAAGCCTGTCTACAGCCTTCTGTCCTCGGAAAACCACCTGGCCAAGATAGCTGTGTTCCTTCAGATGGACCAGGTTGGAATAGCATAAGTTTAATAAGTTACTGACCTTGAGCAGTAATACACTGCACTGCTTTGCATGGGGACTGAAGATTGCAATGAGAGAATCATAAGGTAGAAGCCTTTGAAGTTTTGCTGTTGAATATGCATGAAATAGGCTGCAGGAAGGACCATTGTGAAAGGCTCCACACTCTATGCTACTCTTCTCCATCACACTGTAAAAAAAAAATCTTCTAGTGTTCAGATTTGGCTTAACGTCACTCCTGACGCTGAAAGCTCAAGACTTATTAAACAGGGATTATGAAGTGTGTTAAAACTCCAAAGGCAAAAATGTAATGTATTTTGTAAACTTGGGAAGATAAGGATAAAAAATGAATAGATGTTTTTCTTTTATTTTTGAAATGACTTGCCATTGGAAGTGACAAACTTAGCTGAATGATCTCATTATGGTAATGCATACACCCAGCCTAAATAAAGCTGCTTAACTTCTAGCATTACTTTTAAATAATTACTCTGGTGAATTATATTGTATAGGCGTTATATAAAACATATGCATTAAATGCAGTCTCTGTATGTTTTCTCTTTTGAATAATGCATAGTTTTCCTTGAATGCTGTTAATGGGATATTTTTCTCATAGCTCATTGCTCCCCAACAGCTCAACACAGAGGCACATTTCACACAAAGAAACCCAACCGTATTCTAGTTCATCTGACAACAGTTGTTATTGTTGTATATTATTATATAGTCATTAGTATTTATTATTTATTTGTTGTTGTATAGATCCATTTCTACACAGAAATGTAATAAATAAATGAAAGGACAAAAAACAATGTATGCCAGAGACACTGAGAATCTCTTAGTGATTTTATAAAGATTCCCAGAGAAAAATAACTACAGCTTTTGCCACAAGTGATGTAAACAAAGAGTCAGCCATAATAAGAGACAATGATAGCAACAAATGTGTTTAAAGCACAACACAAGGTGCATATATATTATGGCTCAAGGTCTCATGCTTGCTAAAATTGGCATTAAAATAGAAGGAATCCAACTTAGTCGAGTGAAAGTTTTTTGCTCTGTGTAATACCAAACAACTTTGAAAGCCTGAAAACATCCTGACTGCTCAGAACTTTAAAATTATAAAAATGCAAAGTTATACTACTCTGCAGTAATAATGTTCTCTCTCTCTCTCTCTCTCTCTCTCTCTCTCTCTCTCTCAGTTTTTACCTAAGAGACAACACACACACACACACACACACACACACACACACACACACACACACGCATACACAGGAACAAAAATAACCTGACTAATTTGAAGTCTGCTGTAGGAAGCAAGGGACCTTCCCAAAAAAATCCCTGCCTGACTGAAGGAATGTGAAGCACAGTGGAATTAAAGAGAACAGCAGTAAAGCTTTAGTTTGTCTTGCTGTGCTCTAATAACATGATAAACCCAAGCTTTAAATCCCATTGTCTCTGTGGAAGCTTGGAAGAAGAGGAACTGAAGGCCTTCGGATCACAGTTGGGTTTAAAGACGCAGCTGATTCCAGAGCTAGAACCTGCACTTTAAAGGCTGTAGTACTTCCCCATTGGGTGGTGATCAGTGTGTGTCTAGTGATGCTACCCTCCTACAAAATAGTTTCTTTCATCATATCAGGATTCGCTGGAGATGTAAAGAAGAGCTCAAACATGAAAGATGCTATAAACAAATAGAAAAGTGGAATTCTCCAGAAGATTTAAGACCCATGAGTGATGTTAAACTCCTTTATTTCCTGAAGAGATTCAAATTTGTTGTTATATGCTTAAGATATAAGCAAGTCATTCAGAATGGCCTCTGTTCTTATAACTTACCAAGTCAGATTTGTTCACAGTGGTGGTGATAGGACAGCTGAAGTATTTAATCCCTCCAAAAGCTCCCTCAAATGTATATGAATATGTTATTCACTGCCCAGTGCCTGAGAATTTGTCCTAAGACATGAAAAATACTCAAGCTCAAGGACTGGAGAAGGGGCCTGAACACGCTGGAGCTGACAGAGGCAGCTACAAGCAAGCCCCGTAGCTCCCCTTGCACTGTTTGGGCTCTGTTGTGGGGTGTATATGTGTCTAGGGGTATTTGGGTTTTTTCCATGTTATATCCATTTTGTTAGGTTGCGGTGCTGCAAAAATATAAAATCATGTAATTGCTGTCCTGAAACTATAGTTTTTAGGAAAGATGTTAACTGATGGAATAACTGTGTAATAATGCACAAAATAATACATTTTTTTCAGCTTTATTACCTTTCCACCATAATCATTATTGCATACACACAACACAAGACTCAGGGTTGTGGTTCTATGCTTTTGGATAGCCAATAAATGTCTATATTCTATATATGTGTTTGAGTGTGGGGCCCCCACAGTGAACAGCCAAAAGAGGAACAACTACATTTGAGTTATAGACATAAAAATTCTTGGTAATGCATCAGTAGATTTCTGTGCTTTAACACTAAACAACTCTGGACTGACAGCATCTCATAGATTGAACTATTCAAAAAAACATATGAATTATCTAATGTTTATAACAGAAAACCTGATAAAGAATCACATTTGCAATGAGCTAGAAATCACAGCTTAAAGGGCATCAAACTATTTTAAAGATTATATCCAATAAACTAGATATCTAGGAATTTTCTCAAGTGAAGAATCATTGTTTTGAATGCTGTCATCACTATAGCACATCCACAATGAGCTAAATGAACTCCAGGGGAAGAGACATCTTGCAGGGTTTGGGAGGCTTCCATTCTATTTACAGCAGTTTGTCTCTTGCTAGAAGAGAACAAATGCTCTTTGTGCTGAGTTCTTGCCACTGACCAGAGAGCCCTAGTTCATAGAGCCTGCTGTCTATTGTTTGTCCCATTTGTTCAGTCCATGAAACTGGAAACTAGCCTCATACTAATTTAAGAATATTTTGCTCAGCTGTATTATTTTATATTAGTTATTTCATAATTAAATTTCACACTTTTTGCTTTTGGGTTTATTATAGTGGGAACAGTTCCAAATTTGTCAGAGAAGAACAATGGCTGTCAGTCAGGATCCGTGCCCTTTGACCCAAGTCTTATTCTCTGCTCAAAGATATATGTAGAAATGGTGCCATATTCATTTGTTGATTGGATAGCGCTTCAACTTCATACTCAATTAACCATACATCAAAATCACATTAGAATACTAATGTACAAAAAATATAAATAAACAACACTTGATATAACTTCAGCAAAAGAAGACGGACCATACTGCTGTAGGCAACTATAAAATAAGTAAAACAGCCTTATTCTCATATAGGACCACAGACAACAGAGAATGTATAGTACATGTGGTAATTTATTATCAATATATTATAAATATATATTACATTGAAACATTAAAAAAAACCAAGAACAAACTTTCTTTTTCTTGGCATTTTAACTGTTCTGATATGGAGATTCAAAATGAATGGACACAGTGGCAGAGACACTTCTAAAATCATTTGAACATTGTGCATCCAGATCAACTGATCATAGCCAGTGATTACATAAGAACTGAGTATGGTAACAGGAACAAATCTGAGTGCCAAAAGAATGGATGCAGACTCTGCTGGTAAACTTCCACCATTCCACGATGACTTCCATTACCATAAATTACACACTAAACTAATTTTTGCATCCCCTTGCCTGAAGGGCATACCTTTCGGTTTTAAATGGTGGCATAAATATAGTTACTACCAGGCCACAGAATGTGTCACTGCCACTGCTATGGACTGTGGGAGGAAACTGGAGCACCTAGAAAAAACACAAAGACATGGAGAACACGGCAAAAGTCTCAAAGTGATTGTAGTGCCACCCTGCTGCCCCTTAAAAGGTAACAAACAATGCTTAATAGTAAAACTAAATTAAACCAGATAAACCATAACGATACCTAACATAATCAAATCACTTTTTCTCTGTCCACATGGTGGTGATGGGTGTTGGTATCACAGAAAATTTTAAATGAGAGGAGCAAGATGTGTAAAACAGAATAAAATTGCTCAATTCATGGTCCTTATTTAAAGACTAAGAAAATACCTTCAACAGAAGCTTAAACAAAAGCACAGTTTTTTAATTATTTCCACAGATAATTACCACAGACCTCATTCAAAAACACAATCAGCGTGCAAACTCAGACTAAAGGAGATTAGAGAATATCTGGCCTTCTGCTGTCTATACTCCAGCTCTGTCTCTCCCTCAGAGAGTGAGAGCTCAGCCTTCCCCACAATAACAGCGGTGACGTCACCGTGCACGTAGCTCCATTTGGATACAGAGGGTGGGAGCAGAGTAGAGAGAAAGTGAGAAATGTGTTTAATAATTAACATGCTCTATTTTTTAATGCATCATATTATTTTAATGTAGCTTTTTCAATGCTTTCACCTTTTCACAATGACAAACTTTACAAATACAAAAATGTAAATACGGCAAACCCTGAATTAAATAGAACTGAGAGAAAGGGAGTGGGAGAAAGAGAGATTGAAGTAGAGCTGAGAGAGAGAGAGTGTGTGTGTGTGAGAGAGAGAGAGAGAGAGAGAGAGAGAGAGAGAGAGAGAGAGATTGGAGTAGTGCTGGGAGTGGGAGAGGGAGATTGGTGTGGAGCTGAGAGAGAGAGAGCGAGAGAGAGAGGTTGGAGTAGGGCTGGGAGTGGGAGAGGGAGATTGATGTAGAGCTGAGAGAGAGAGAGAGAGAGTGGAGTAGTGCTGGGAGTGGGAGAGGGAGATTGGTGTGGAGCTGAGAGAGAGAGAGAGCGAGAGAGAGATTGGAGGAGTAGCGCTGGGAGTGGGAGAGAGAGAGATTGCTGTAGAGCTCAGAGAGAGAGAGAGATTGGTGTAGCGCTGAGAGAGAGAGAGATTGGTGTAGCGCTGAGAGAGAGAGAGAGAGAGGGGGCGCAGAACGGCGGTGGCGGCGGCAGCCATCTTAGAGCTTACCGCTGTATTGGGAGCTGCTCATCTTCTGGATATTTTCCTCTCAGAAGTGAAGAAAAACATCGGGTCCGGGAAAGAGGAGAAGGGGGGCAATACTAGCGGCTTGGTGTTCGGGTGTTAGAGAAGAAGACAGGATGCGGATCCTCGGCGGTGGAGCTGGGTCCGGGGTCGGATTCCTGCTCTCTTTGCTGTGTGTGGTGCAGGCAGCTAAAGGTAGAGATTTATTTATCTCTGGGTTTAACATTAACCTCGGGCCCGAACGTGTCTCCTAACGCTTATACACGGAGTTTAAGGCCTAGACCGTATGTGTGTTTTCACCAAAGGACGTCTGAAGGAGGTATAGACCTTCCTTAAATTAAAATCCTTAAAGGATGCCGAGTCCCTGTACAAACAGTGGAATCGCCACAGTCTCAGTCTCCTGATAGATGCTGCTTGTTTGTTGTTAACGTGTTCGGTGTCTTTAAATAAGAGCAGCCTTTCTGGTGAAGAATTAATAGGCATTAAGTATTCTCTAAGGATGCCTGAATTTTAAATGATTATTTTTTAAAATGATTTATCATTCAGCCTGGTTAAAGTGTCCCGAGTCACTGGGACTACACCCTTCGTCCTACACCATGTAAACTGCAGCTGGGTTTTAACCTTAAGATGAGAGTACAGGAGAAATGTTCAAATTAAAACATTTTTCTACCATTTTCATGGCTTGCCCCAGACCATACATGACCTTCTTTAATTTATTATTTTGCTGGTGGAACAAGGTAAATATACCTGTGTGTGTGTACGTATTTGTATGTATGTATGTATGTGTATATATATATATATATAAGAGAGAGAGAGAGAGAGAGAGAGAGAGAGAGAGAGAGAGAGGTGGGGTCATAGTGATTGCGAGGTAAAAAAGAAAGTCACATAAGAACCATTGCAGCATGTGATGGGAGGAAAAATTTCTTATACGCATTGCAGCTCCTGTGGAGGAGACCAGTCTTAAGAGAGACATTTTAAAAATGCATGGGGATCATGATGCCAGGGATGGCTTAGAAGAGCATTGGTGCAGGTGTGCAGAAGTGGCGGAAAGGAGGAAGGTGCACTGCACAAAAACAAACCACTGGCTTTAAAGACCTCGTCGTGGGTCTACTGCACCAGAATGTTCCACATCTTTGACACATTAAGCCTAAAGCAAATCCAGTGCGCAGAAAAGGTGCTCATAATACATTGCCACCTATGAGTAGCTTGTAATGGCAGCCTTATGCCTGTGCAGCCATTTTTGTGTATTTTCCTCAAGGATTGATTTTCATAGATGCCATACTCGGTTCATTATGGTTATATATATGCTCTGCCCGCTTCCAGGCCACGCAAAGGAAAAAACAACATCACTATAGCTTGGATAATGTTGCTTAAATGGGGCTTTGTGGATAATGAGCTGATGTGTGGCAATAATTGTCAAAGCATAATGTAGTTGCCATGTGAGGCAGCTGGGAATGCATGACCAGAGGCCAGTAGTCAACATATTGGATAATTAACGAATTGTTGCATAGTCCTGCCATGACAAAGTATGCAATTCACTGCTCCCTTGGAGCCCTGGGAATGTTATGTCTTGTGGTCTTTTCCCTTTGGAATTAGATGGTTGAAAGGTTCACAGTTCGTGTCAGTGTAATGAATACATTGTTGTCAGTTTTCTATATGTTAATATCTTAATATTACCATTTACAGTTTGAGGTTATTAATATGACAATATTAATATGCAGGTGCCAATGTGTTCCTAATATTCACTCATTCAGTAACAGCGTAATTGTACAAATTGAGAGTGTTGGCTTTTTGTGGCTGTGTCTATGTATGTATTTGTATTTTTAGGAATATGTTTTGTCAGTGAGGTAAAGCAAAATAATTTAATGCCATGCTTTGAATAAGATATTAGAAAAAGCAGCTATGTGACTGTTTTTAAGTCATGATCTTAACCCTGATATGTTAACACATTATATTGTATAGGGTTGGGTCACGTTTCAACAGATACCGGTACCTGGAATTCCGTAACATTACCCAGTGGTATGTTTATTTGATTCAGGACGTTATCATTTTTGTTACTACAGGGAAAGTAATTTCATTTGAAGACTGTGATGATGTCATGAAGTCTACTCAGAGACACGAAATGAAAGTCCCACCTCCAAATAAGCACGGTGTTTTATGAGTGCAGAGCAAAGAAATGAGGTATAATAGCAAAATAAAACATGTATTTTAAGGAGAATAGATCCTTTTACGTGTTTTCTCAAATTGCATTACATCTGAAGATTTTCTTCAGGAACCTAGCTTTAAGGGTATCAAATATTCAAATATATAAATTTGAGCTTCACCTAAATGAGTTCCCCTTATCCCAAATTAACTCTGCACCTGCTTTTACCCTTCCACAGAATCACTGACCCCCTCCTCCTTCCTCATACTCGTATTTCACTAATATTTTACCTTCTCATTTACTTGTACTTCTGTTTTGTTATCTGTTGTGCTCTCCGGTGTCGACCTGAAGAGGGTGGGCTCCCCGTATGAGTCTTGGTTTCTCCCAAGGTTTCTTCCTCGTGCGCTGAGGGAGATTTTCCTTGAGACTGTTGCCCTTGGCTTGCTCATAGGAGACTTGGACCCGGATCTCTGTAAAGCTGCTTTGTGACGACTTTGTGTAGTGAAAAGCGCTATAGAAATAAAATTTGATTGATTGATTCTCCTCAAAATCGTAATGTGGATGGTAAAAGTCACATGACTGTTTTGCTGAGTGTTTTCTGTGTTAGGTTTTGAAAAAGGTAACAACACTTTACAGATTTTGACTCACCGAACCGTGTGTTATGCTGGAGCCGAAATTGGGCACTGATTGGGTGTGAATCAGTACTGTGTAATACCAAAGTAACTTTAAAAAGATCTGTCTTCTCAACACAACCTTAATATTGGAGGAATTAAAACTTATTTTCCCCTTTCTCTAATACCTTTGGGATAAGAAGGATGTTTATTATTTATTTATTACTGAATTATTCAATTAAGGCAAACCTTTAGGACCCAGTCAAATTTGGCTTGATTGGCCCCATTTCATGTTAGCCACCATAATTATCCTTGTTCCTTATTTAGTTTTGCAAACATGCTCCTCCTTTTTGCTGAGATGTTGAAAACGTTTGTGATTTATTGCCATCTGTGGTGCTGTGTAAAAGGAGATGTTTACTACCCTTGATGGTTTTCACCATACCCTTGATGGTTTGACTAAGGCTGTTTGCTGCCGCACACCTGCTCACTTTCCAACCGTTATCTGTATGTGAAACTCCTGCTTTGACAAGGACTGATTCAGAGTTTTCACATATGTTTTATCACTGTTTGTCTTCATGAGTAGATCTTGTTTTCGTTCATTGGGTGTGTATAATAATGAAAACAAATCTTAACTTCCTACAGAAGGACACCCATTTTGTGTTATTCATTTGTCTGTGAGCCGTTATAAAAGAAGCTTAAGCTTTTAATCATGATATAGCTTCTCGTACTAGGATCAAACTCTCAAATGAGCTTTGTTCCTCTCCCACTTTGGGTGAGCATGAAGACAAGGTCTAGGCTTTTGAAGAAGGTCGAAATGTTACGGTCACAGGATCTGTGATCTTTTTATTTTAGAGATTGTGATGCATTTTATGACATAGTATTGGTTCAAGGAGCAGTAGGTGTGCATTTGGGTGTTTCAGCATGACTAACCATTTTCTAAAAGTGATATCAGTTTCCACTGTTTTTTTTTTTTTTTTTGTGGAAATGTACATTACTTTCATCTGGAGTGTGCAAAATCCAAAATTTACAGGATATAGGCTAATGGAATTATGAGTTAATAGCAGAGATGTACCAATCGATTGGCCAGTGACTGGAACTGGCTGGTTTTCAGCGTGATCAGCACAAACACAGCCATAGCATGCTGCAGTAATATGGTTTGTGTGGAAAATGCTCAGCCTTGGATTGAGAGAAACAGAAGGGGAGGGAGGGAGACCAAGAGGCAATAAGTGAACGAGAGCTGCTCATTTGATCGCTGTGACTGGCTCAGAGCGGAGCTTCTAGTGTTAAATGTGTTACTAGTCAGGGCTGATGTTCTTCCTTATTGATTTTTCCTTCCAGTTAAATGTCATTTTAGCAGGCAGACATTTGCTTCTTATTCTCAATTTTCTTATTCAAACATTTATATCCACCTTAAATGGGTCAGTTTACAAGGCTAATATTGGTGTTGTTCACCGGCCTCTTATTTGACTATGGCAGATACTTGTCACATGACCTAGTGCATAACATGTCATCATTTATCATTTTTAGAAAGAAAGAAAATCGAGCAAAGTCCGAATTGGCCAATAAATCTATGTACTGCATCTTTATTTAATAGCGATATGCAATATTGTTTATTTACATACCAGCTTATACTTATAAAGAATCCTAAATAAAGTGCCAAATGGGGCTGTGATGATCTGGATTAACATTGTGACAAGTGCCAAATGTTTGTGTCTTACTTTATCACAGTAACAATAATATGCAGTCATATCCCCCACCACAAATTCCACCAGTCTCACAAGCTGTTACCTAAGTTTTTCTCATACATAGTTGCTGCTAGAATATTTCTTTAGCTACTTATACGGCCTTTAAGCAGTGCAGAACATTTCAAATTAGAGTGGATTTAGTATAAACAGCTGCCTACTCACAGCTTGTGCCCCCACTAAGACATCGTGCTTGTCTTAGCAGATCTGGCTCAGTGGGAAGCCTCAGTTCATGCATCTTCACATCCAGACAGCCTGATGGGCAAAATCAAAACATGAAATCAACAGGCTAGCTAGCAAGCTACCAAGTACGTCTGATGTGGTTAAACTTAATAGTACCTTACTGTTTCTTCTGAATCAGCTGTGGTTTTGATGTAGGCTCATTAGACTCACCAAACAATGCCAGGATTATGAACTCTGCCTAGATCCTTGACTGAAATAGATAAACATTCCTAGCATTGAGAATAAAATATGGCATTCATTGTTCTTCTCAGGGAGGCAAGGAGAGTTAAATGGCTTTTTTTTTCAGTTGAAGGTCATAGAAATCAGTTTACAGCCTTGGAAAACAGGAAATAAATGTTATCATTTATGGCAATAAGTAGTTTAATAAAGAAACATTTTGATATAAAATATCAGCTGTTATCATGGGTACAAAGTGTACAGCGTCTTAAAGTAGAACAATCTGAATAATTAAATTATTAGTGTAGTTGTAGTGCAGTGTGTGTGTGTGTGTGTGTGTGTGTGTATATATGTATGTATATATATATATATATTAGTGTGGGTGGGGTGTACCCCTTATTCCTGCACATATTTGAGGTTGACTGTAATATCAAACTTGGACTTCTGATATTTATTTAAAGGGTCAGCAATAGTATTTCATGGGGCCAGTTAAAACAACATGTCGAATATTTTGGTGAAATTAATTTTCTACATCAGTGTTCTTTATCAGGGTATATAACCTTTGGCCAGTGCTAGGTTTATTATTATTCCTCCACCACTTCTATAAATGTTCAACTTCTGAATGTTGTGTCTCCATATTGCGTATGCAGTGTTTTATTTGCTGCCCTATTTTTTCAAAGGATTTGCACTCTGGAACAAAGGGTTTCTTGGCCTGCAGTTCACAGCCGCGTGCCGGAATGAACACGTCACAATGTCCCCACTGTTGGTAGCGTATTAACTCAGGCTTTCGAGTGCATTCTGAAGCAGATTGTGAATTCCACAGATTGAGAAAGCAGTGTAGGGAACACAGCACAAATTGGCTGTTTTTATTTATTTATTTATTTATTTATAAAAAAAAATCTATCCTTATTATGCCGTACTTGTGGTGTGAACACAGTTCTTAGAAACAATCAGCCTTAGTCAGGGTGGAGCCCACTAATTTCATTTGGTCCACTGAGCGCTGAATTGAGTCAGTGAACTGTCACGAATAGGTCATTCAGTGTTGAACATAGTTTGCCCACTTGACTGAAACAGTCAGCTGGCCATGCAGGTTATTTTTGATCCTTAAAAACAAATATCAGTTTAAAATCCACAATGTCTTGTTAGTATAAAGCTTGTTTACTTATTCATCTTTGCTTTGAAGGTAAATTAAATCAGATTTCAAGATCTTAAAAAGATATTAAATTTAGGAATGTCAGTTGTGAGCAGTGGGGACGCGTGGCACAAATGAATCCAGAGTTTCTTTAAAATAAGGCTGTATGATGTGGACTTGGACTGTTGTGTCAGTATTCGAGTAGTCAGTCACTATTATTATTTGTTGTTACTCAGGTATTGATCCTATATTATTGAAGTAATTAAGTCTGTATATAAAGAGAGTTGGACATTAATACAACACCTATGCATAACATATAGTTGGTGGATTAGAATTTGGAAAAAATCAATTTGCAATAATGATTTCAATAACTGAATTGGCCTCTAATCAATAAGAGTAATGTAAGTGATGTTTGGATCCTAGTCAACTCAGTGAATTTCTTATATATTTATATGTTTTAAAATAAGACAGTCACATGATCCATTATCATTTAAGTCAAAATAATGCAGGTTGGTTGTAACTGCCTTGTTTTAAATCAGTGAAAGTTTAAGATACTGCTGTTCATGACAGTCAAAATATATAGCAGTGTAATCACACTGCAGTTGTGTTGTTTATGACGTAACACATTCTTTTAGAAAGTTCTTTTCAGACTTACCCTCATTTTTACAGTAAGGGGAAATAATGCCAAGAGTTTTATGAGAAATGGTGCAATATGATGATCCTGTTGTGATGGGATAATGCATTTACAGAATTCCCTTTTGGGTTAAAATCAGTATAGTAGCTCGAAGCCCATCTTAAACTTGCTCATCCACTGAGACGTCTCTTTGTTTGTGGGGGAATCTTTGCTGGTTAAGAACTGCTAGCTCCATGGTAACAGGTAACCAGAGAGGCCATTACCTGCAGGTAAAAACTGTGTTTTTCAGCCACAGGTGGGATGAAAGCCATCTCTGTTGCTGTGGGCCCAGATTTCACTCTCACTGGCTCTTTGTGTGGCTCTCACAGAGGCCCGGATTGAGCCCCATTCACACTTGCCCTGCCCCCATCTTGGTGAAAACGACTTTGCCTTGTCGTCTGTGTTGTGATTGCTGTGGTGGACAAACAGACGTTTCCTTGAGTACATAGGGACCCCCTGCCTGGCTGCCTGTGGCCAACAGCCCCTTCAGTGTGAAGGGGACATTTCTGGGCAAGGGGCCCTGGGTTTGCTTACAGGGAATTACACTTTTAAACAGTCTCTGCTCTGTGATAGTGGATCGGCACCCTTTTACAGGCAAACACTTAGTTGTCCCTGTCCACTTAGACACTTGACTGTTTGGTTAGACTGTTAGATGAAAAAGACTTCTGGTGTTCAGAAATGAGGCAAAATCACTAACCGACTGTTTACTCCTTTACATAGTTGAGATGTGACAATGGACTTAAGTACAATAAATTAGAGCATGGCAAAATATGCTTATACATCTATAACGCTCTGTTTCTTAATATTAGAGTGACCAGTACCAAGAATGAATATGTAATAACAAAACACAATCACTCCCAGCTCATAGTAAAGGTACATTTAATTGTTTTTAGCACCGTCACTATGGTGTGAAATACTAATCAGGTCATATTTGACAATTAATCAATTGATAACATAGAAACATAACTTCATGTTCTCTGGCCACTTAAGACTTTACATTTGAATCAAATAATTCTTCATGAACTTAAGGTGACTAACTTATTATGACTAGGCTTTAAAATGTGGTAAAAGCTCTAATGAATTTTTTTAGTGAGTTGGTTTATATAGAATGACTTTCACAGCCCTTTGTCGATTTGGTGTCTTGAATAACGATACATTTGTTTTCATTTTCAGTTTTGCAGCATGTATCATTACTTGCTTATCCCATTGTGATGTAACATTTTGGAGCACAGTTGAAGTAGAAAGAGCAGAGTTTTCTGGACCTTTCTCTTTTAAAAATTCAGTTTTGTTAGCTGCATTCTGTTTCTGAAGTGAAAACCATTGGTATCTTGGACTCACTAATATTTTTATGGCGTTTGTAGGATGTAGTGAAAGGGCTGTTGAAGGTGTGGAGTCATTGAGCTGGCCTGTGTGCTTTGTGTTTAAGTTAGCCCATTGTAATGCTAGATTAGTTTGCCCTATTGTCCTTCACTTATTCTCACGGGAAGGATTTCAAGCCAGTGAAGACGTCATGCCACAGTAACAAATTTTAGATGAAACCTTGAATAGAGGGTCTCTTTGTCAAATTCGTTTGAAGTCTAACTACACAGCTATCCAGGTGCAGGTATAGATAGTTGCCAAACAAGCCAAGGTGTGCAACACCAGTTTTTTTTTTTTTGTTGTTGTTTTTTTTTGCCTTGGAGTCGTGATTGCAGTATGCTTTGTGAGATCTCGCAGCTCTCTTGCACTAAAGGTGTAAACGGGGAGGCGCTGATGGTGTTAATTGGCAGTGGTTGTTGTAAGTAACACTACGGGTGTGATTATTGTCACATCACACTCTTCATTCCATACTGACCGGAAATACCAGTTCTTAAAGATCTTCAACCATTTAAAATTGCTGGACACAGGATTTCTGAGGATACCATTGAATTAAATTGAGATGTGTAGCTGTTGCTCTATGGAAAATGTTGTCAACAGATGACATTCACATGGGAGTTATGGTTAAAAATAGCATTAAAATGGCATCAGCTGAGTGGGTGTAGTTGCCACTTGTGAGCTGTAAAGGTACAAATCCATACACCTATACGATGGAATGAAATCTATATGGGTCAGGATGATTTTCACAGATCAACCACAACATTATAACCTCCTCCTTGTTTCTACACTTACTATCTATTCTCACGGCACTACTTATTGTACCTTCACTTAGAGGAGTGTGATAGGCATGTAGCTGCTGTAGTAATTAATGGGGAAAATAAGTTTGTGTGAATTATACCTTGAGCAATCTTATTTATTATGTGTTTAGATCTGTGTAGAAGTTCACAAACTTCACTATATACCGCCTTTTTTGAGAGGTAGCGTGTGTTATACTAAGTTTCTATTATTCTTTTACATGTTTATAGACCTCATAAGGTGTATTGCGGCTTTAGACCAAGCAGCGATCACATTAAAATGTCCTTCTTGTTTATTGCCCATTTGATCAGGTTTAGCTTTGTAGTTTTACAGTTACAGACTGCAGTCCTTCTGTTGTGCAGCCCTTCTGCTGCAGTGACACTGACGTGGGGTGGTGTGTTTGTGTGTTGTGCTGATACGAGAGGATTAGACACAGCACTTTTAGCCACTTTGTCCTCTCACTGTCCATGCTGCTAGGTGCACCTACCTCGTTGGTCTACCTTGTAGATGTAAAGTCAGAGACAGTAGCTCTTCTGGACAATTTGTGTTGATTGTCCTCTAATTCTTCATCAGAAGTAACCGGATGCTGCCCACAGGACGCTGTTTGCTGGATATTTTTGGTTGGTGGACTGTTCTTAGTCCAGCAGCACTGCTGTCTGATCCAGTCATACCAACGTGAAACACACTAACACACCACCACCACATCAGTGCCACTGCAGCACTGATATTCACCATCCCAATCCCAAAAATACATGCTTTGCGTTGGTCTTGGTGGGGTCCTGACTATTTTGAAGAAAAGGGTGAAAGTGGGCAGACAAAGTATGCAGAACAATAGCTGGACTACCGTCTGTAATCGTAGAACTACAAAGTGCTTCTTTATGGTCAGGGGAGCCGAGAGAATGGACAGTGAGTGTGGTCCAGAATTCCCATATTGATGCATTCCAAGTTGGAACTGAGACTGAATTTAAAAGTTGTAATAAAACCTATGATTATTATAGATTAAATGTATATGGATATTTAGATCTTTTGTGTGCATGTCTTTTTAAAGAAACATGCAGTTGATCAGTGTTCTCAAACTCACAGTACACAGTAAATTCACCAGTGTTAAATCAACACAATTAGAGTTAACTTAACGCTTAGAGTGTTAAATTATTACACTAACAGTGTTAATTTAACGCTAATAGTGTTGATTTAACACTGGTGAATTTACTGTGTACACGCAATTTGTTCAGGAGAGCGTATTACAAATAAATGTATTATATTATCATATCATCGAATTTCAAACCACTTTTCTTTTGTTATTGTCTTTGTGCTTTGTTTAGGGCAAACTTACACAAGAACAGGGCTGTAGTGCTCGTTTTGTGGCAGTATAAGTACCAATACATTGTGGAGAGCAGTCCAGAGACGTTGTAACTGCTTGTGTGTTGCTACATCAGTAAAAATCATACATTTTTGTTACGTTTAGCCCTCTTCAGAATGAATTTGGCTGAAGTTTAGTGTTCACAGTTGAAGGGCGTCTCCATGTAAGTACAAGCTGTGGTTAGGTTTTAACAAAGGATTGCGTTAAATTGTTCTATACTTGGTTGCAAAATTTAAGCTGTCTCTTGGGTTACTGTGGCCACGCCACATTAATTACATCCGATTCTTAATGTGGATGACCGCAGATAGGTCTGCTCCCTAATTACAACATAATGACTCGCTTAGCAAGAACACTGTACAATTCCCAAAATGCTCATTTAAGTTCCTTCCTAAATATTTTGAGTTGAAGCAAAGTCCTGTGGGATACAATACTTTCAAAGAGTGTGAAACTGTTTGTTTAGTGATATAAAAACATATATTTGATAAATCTGTAGCATAAGAAGATTTCATGTGAACTGAAATTGCTATTGGAAATTATTTTAGAGACTAGTGTTTTAAATGTACTTGTGTTTATTTCAGTGCAGTGTTCATGTGCAGGGTCAGATAAGATATACTCAATGTTTTTTTGTTGTCAAACACTGTCTCTCCCCCATTAATTAGTGGTTGTAAGGTGTTTAGACGTCTCTTTTAGATTCTGCCTTAGACTCTTCTCTTATGACATTATCAGCCATTTTGGATCTTGCAGTCCATAACCTTCTCTTTGAGTGAACTGGGAGCATTCAGTTATGGAATTAGGTTTAATTGAGTTGACTAGTTGATTGCATGCCATGCATAGAGCCCTCTTGCATGAGCCCCAACCCTACACCAATCTAAGTATGTTTTACACCCTGTTGCCCTCCACAACTGTTAAATGAATGGAATTTAAAGCTATCATGATTGACAACATGACAAGAATTACCATTACCAAGGTACATTATGTCACTTAATAATATGCTTAAATAAGACATGCCAAACTTAATGTTTCAAGAGAATAATTTGAACAGGATTTATTTTAGAGCATCAAAGTTGCTTTTGATGGAGAATGTTAACATACTGTGCATTTTCAGCTGACTGCACATATTGACTATATTGAAAAATGTATCTTTTTGAGATTATAATGTTTTGTGATTTGTTACACTTGTAAATAGATCTACATATTTGTGTTACTTAATATATAATATATAAATGCCTCTTTATAAATGATTTGTAGATTATATTTATTGCACTCTAATAACTTTATGAAAGACTGTGCATTGTGTCTGTAGTTTGACCATCAATATTAATACAGTTAAAATTAAGATTCACGTTTCTCTTTGATGGTGGACTGCAGTGCTAGGAGCTGGCAGCTGAAGCAGTGGGCTGATAATATGTGGATGAGACAGTAACAGGACCATTCTCTCGCTGCTAGCATCAGTATGCAGCCTGGAATGCTGAGGTTGGCAGTTAGTGGTTGGCTGAAGTGCAGGCTTGTTCCGGATACCTTCACTTCCCTGAGGCAGACAGAGCTTATTCACCCCTGCTCACACACACGATCCCTTGCCCTGGTTGTCTGGGAGCCCTCTGGGTTTAGGCAGTGAATTTGCTATATTTCCAGTGCAAAGTCACAGATTGCTCCAAGCCATGCATGTCTCCGCTCTTGTCTCCATCATTAGCTGCTAATTTCAGTCTGCAGACTTCCGTAAAGATTTGATGAGGAAAAAAGTGGAGTGGTTTTGTAGATTACACTTGCTTTAAGACAGTCTCGCAACATTTAGCCTCACCAGCCATTTCCATTTATCAGAAGAAAAGCTCATGCTGTGAGATGTCTTCCGGTGATTTTGATCAAGATTTTTACATTTGATTGATTTTACGATGAATCCAAGTTCTTTTCAATTATGAGCTAAAACTTGGATCAAATCATGGATGAAATGGATGAAATCTTGTCTTATTTATAATTATATTGTGAATAAATATGTCACTTTGTGTAAGAACAACAAAATCAATTTATAATTCATTTTAAATGCAGAAATAAAACCATCCAAACCAGTTAAATGTTCTTAATATACATTGGCATTACAATGGTATTTTGCATGTTAACAACTTTTATTTCACAAGGTATTCATGTTGAAATAGTCTTATGCCTCATACCATAGACTGCTTGTGTAACACTGACCTATATTAACATGCTGTATGCTTGGTGGAGATACTGCAGTTTTTATGCCACTGCAGCAGTATAAGACGAAAGTTATGACAACAAGGTGAAATGGCTCTGCCTATCTATGATTGACCTTCATGTATTACATTGTTGTAGGTTTGAAACAAGTTTTATTTCTGCATTTGGGATGGGGAAATCCTTAACTCATTCACTGTTCACAATACAGAATTTGCTACATAGTGAACTGACTAGGGGACAGCCTTCCCAATAGTCCTTTGTTAAAAAATGACAGACATCTGTGTGACATTTATATTCTGTCACTAACTTAATTCTTAACAATCTAAATCTTAAATAACTAAATCTTAACTAACTAATAACTTAATAAGTAATCAAATGACATCTACTTACATTTGTAGATAAAATTGGTTTTCTTGGGCCCTCTGTGTAGTCCTTTTGCTCTGGGATATGTCTGACACAACACTTTCTTCATTGTTAGTAAGGCACCACCACATTACATTATGGTATACATAGGAATTTCTATTGTACACCTTTTGTGCCCTACGTTTTGCAGTGCATTATGGGTATTGATAGTGAAATACAGAGGGAGTGAAATGTACTTCTGAGATGTCAAGCAACACTACAAAATGGCTGACACTATACAGTGCAGTATTTCTGTAATAAGAGGCAATTCAGAATTTAATTATTTTCCTTTTTTACCATATTAGGGTAAATCATAAGCTGAATGAGCAGCCTCTTAATCAGCTGTGAAAGTGTGAGTAGTCATAAACAAAAATGAGAACATAATGAAAGGCTGCATATGATTTTGCTCATGGTTTTTAGATTTGATGCTTCACATGTGTTTCTTCATGCTTCTTTGCTTATACAGCCTCACTAGCTCTGATTTTATTGTTGCCAGATGTTTTTAATGTTTGTGTTGTGGTGGGCTTGTCTAATGAGCAGAGAATAAGGCTTGTTGTAAATTTTGACGAGTCTTCTGTTGTGGTCTCTTTATCAGCCATCAGCACATGCTCTCCTTTGGGGCAGCTGGGTGGATGTGGCTTCAAATCGGTGTGCATTATGTTTATGGTCGGTCTAAAATATTTTGGTATGTGTTAGTGTGAGCATTTGGATGGCAGGGTGCCATACCACACTGTTGGCATGAGTTGGAATGGCAGTGCCCTCAAAAACATAATGTGCCACATTACAGCTTCTCATTTACCCAGCCGGCCCACAACTCACCCCTCTGTGAGTGTTTTTGTTATTTATCTGCTGCTGTTCCCCAGAGCGACTTTAAGTAGGCAATTTGCTACGACCTCTGGGGCAGCTTGGGGTTAGGCGCCCTGATGAAGGGCACAATAGCAGGATGTTGTCTGCTGGGACTGGGACCTATGGCCTTTCTATGGCTCGTAGTGGAGATATCTTACTAGCGATGTTGTGCCACCACATCCGTTCTCTTAATAACCAGGAATTAGTGGTTCATTCAAGCAGTTTACTTCAGGGTGAAAAATGGCTGTGGTTGCCAGTGGTGTGAGTAAATGTAGGCATTGTAGAAGCTTCCTTTACCCACCGTATCTCAGAGACTGCAATAAATGGATAAAAAACATATTATTATTTTTGACCACACAATGAATACAAGTTCATGATGGGTGGTGAAGCAATGGTAGTTAACACCTTTTCACTATTTTTCCATTGTATATTTTTGCTAAGATTAAACCAAGTACAAACACTGATTAGGACTCTTTGTTAGTCAGTCTACTGTGATTTGTCTTGTCATCCTAAGCAGGTTATACACTTTAGCCCTAAGGGCATACGTAGTGTTGATAGAGCAAGCCAATCAAGTCTGAATGTCTTTTGTCTATTGTTGATTATAAACTCCATTTTCATTTCCAGGAGCCTGGAGCTTTGTGACAGTGACACTACCTGTTTCCAGAACAGTTGGCATATTTTGTAAAATGCAATAATAACAAGAATGTGATGTGTTAATTCTCTTAAAGCTTTATTTAACTAACAGAAAATATTTCCAGTGCCTTCTTCACACTTCAAGAAAGTTGGTGGAAAAAGACATGTTAACCACTGTTTTACGTCACCATTCTATTTAAATGTGCTCTTTTATCATTTGGGAACTGAGCATATTAATTGTAAAATTTTGCAAGTGGAATTTCAGCCTATTCTGGCTTGGAACAAAAATTTAGCTGCGGTTACCTTTGCCTGATTATCTTTTTCATTATGTGCCATAAGGAGACAGGTCTGAATTACAGGCAGGCCCATCAAGCCCATGCACTCTACATCTATGAAGCATGTTGACTGAGGCCTGGCACTGTCTTGCGGAAATAACAATGGACTTCCCAGGATATGATGTTGTCTTGATGGCAGAATAAGTCTCTCTAAATACCTAATATTTGCCTTCACATCAATGGAAGGTACAGAAATACCAATTGACCAACCAAGTCTTTATTAAAACTGTAACATCCATATGTAAAAACTAATGAGCAGCAGTTCTGCTTGGTCTTAAATTAAGCCTAGCTTAGCCTCAAGTATTTGGCCACAGAGATACAGCCTTTGCCTTGTAGCACTGCAGTTAATTTGCTGATGCACGTTAATTGATGTCTGTCACTAAATTAATGATCTTGCAAATGTTTTCCTCTGTACCTATCCTTAATCAACTTTTCCCCTGAAATACTATATTCCAAAGATTATTGCCATTGAGCATACAAAAAAAGTAATTGAAAGTTGAAAGCTTATTTTAATCATTGCCTAAAAGTGATATAGTCCAGTCTAACTGTTGTGATGAAAGTTAGCATTATGTCCTGGTCTACTTTTTTGGGCATGCAATTTAACTGTGATGGTTCTTAAGGTTTTACGAACCTGAGACTCTAAAAAGGATTATCTGGGTAGTCTGGTCTCACAATCTGTTCAAAGACAACCAGCTGCAGCACTCCTTGGGTCATGTGCGCTTGGCTGTTAAGACGATTTATGAGGCAGATCACAACTGACTTAGACAATAAAAGCACTTGCCAGATCGTTATAATCAACATAAGGTTGGAATCAGAATTTGATGTGAAAGAACTCAAAAATAAAGAGACGGAGACTAGCAGCTGTACGCAATCTTATTAGCTGCTTTCAAGGAATAACTTTTAATATGTGCAAATATATATTAGGCATTAAAAATGAAAGATTTGAAAAAATGGTTTAATTTGAATTTTTGTCATTGAAAGGAATTTAATTTTATTTTTAAATAATTAAAAAATCCAGACTCGCTGAAACAACCTGTATTGATGAAATATTGGCAATATATTTGGCATGTTCTCAGTTCTCAGCTAATATAACACTGACCCTAAGAGAAGGCATTTTTATTCCAAATTGGTCAATAAAATTTTTTCAGTGTTATTTCAACAATATGAATAAATGTAATAGATATTTCAACAACCTCAGATGGTTCAGGAGTCTCCAGCAACAGGAAGTAACTGTGCATCATTTAAGGACAGAAAATACGATTAAGAATCTAACTTAAGCTTCTTTAAGTACAAAACTAACAGCACGGATAATTGATTGATCTGTTAATTCACACGAATAACCAACAGTCTTTTTTTGTTTGTTTGTTTATTTCACGTTTGTAGAATTGAGAGCTCTGAAATCTTTCTCCTATCTTTGAACTTCGGGCAGATTTTGTTTATTCATTGAGCTGACATACTTCACAATCTGTCAGGTGCATAACCAGCACTGTGTAGAGTTAAAAATATCCCAAATTTTCTCAGTCTGATGTTTCAGTCGGAAGGAATTGTCAGGGTATTGTGCTGAGACGTAATCAGATGTGATAATGATTCCTCCTGATGTGTGTAAATGAGCAAAAAAGTAAAGGATGTAGTGCACTGTGTTCTGTGAAGGTGAAATGTGAAGCAGTGATGTCAGACAATCAGAAAGTTTATGATATGTTTGACTAAAACTTAGTGATAGACTTGCACTTGGGTTTCCTCTGACTGTATGGAAAAATGCAAGAAAATAACTTCTGCTACATGGAGAGTTGAGATTGTTTTCCTTTTTCAGAGTCTAGAATGTGTGGTCAACATGGCTGTTCATACTGTCAACAGTAATAAAATACCACCTCTCATATCTTTCATATTACTACCATTTGCTGGCTAGCACTTTGCTCACAATATTTTTAATGTAGGCTGTGTTTTTCTTTTCCACATTTTGACCAAATGTGACTGTCAAGTGTAATGCACATCTGAGGTCGGACTTTCATTTTGCTTGGACAGCTTTTTTATCTTTTGTGCTTAGCCGTATTGTAATGGGCAAATAGTGTCGTGATTATACGTCATGTACATAATTTTGAAGCCTATCACACAGAGCACCTATACCCACGAGTGGCTAAACTTGGGATTTTGAATAGCCAGGAGACATTTTTGGAGACATGAAAATAATCACGTTAATATGGACCAAATGATACATTACTTTGCTCTGTCTGTCTGCTCTGTCTGTCTGTCATTGATCCCAAGTAAAATGTTGACATAGTTATTTATAGAATAAAGGATTTTTTGATTTAATCTTATTTTAAAACCTTAAAGAATTCTTTTAATAGCATATGACAGGCCATTTGCTGTCCAGCCTTGTGCTATTTAGGCTTTGGCTGCATTTCACCTCTGATTGAGCTGTATTCAGTGAAGTGTTGGACTGTTTTGTGGACAGCTCCCTGGTTTCCCAGCAGCCTCCTGTTTCCTGCCGCTGTCCTGCTGTCAGTGCTGCCTTTGCACAATGAGTGTGCCACTGCGAAGGCTTTGCATTTTGCTCAGGAGCTGCTGAGGCATTCACATTTGGGCGTGGATGGCCATTAGCTGTGGAAGCGAGCAGTCTGCCCTTCACAACCCCTCCCTCTTCTCTCTCTCTCTCTGTGTGTGTGTGTGTGTGTGTGTGTGAGAGAGAGAGAGAGAGAGAGCCCTGATGGTGTTGTTGCAGTGATTTCTGTAACCTACAGCCAAAGCTCAGTCCTCTCTGCTCAGCTCCAGCAGAGCAAACAGCCCTCTATCAACACTAATGAGCTGGCTTGAGATGTCCCATACTGTCTCTCTGGATTAGAGGAGGCATGGTTACCACTGTACTCTAGCTGATGAGAGACAGACAGAGGAGTCATTAGTTTTCTAGCTCTGGGTGTCTTTCACGTTTAAAATGGCATATCTGCTTCAAAGCAGTTGTTGAATTGTCAAAAACATTTCTCTAAGCACTGAATAAATGCGAGTCCCTAGATTTCTCTTCCACACTTTCTGGTAGTGTTCTGAAAAATGAATGGAAAATACAATAATGCTATTGCGATAAATTGCCATAAAACTCTTCTCTAAGGTATCATAATTGCTCCTAAAGCACTGGAAAACTACATATAAATAGACAAATTGAAAGAAATTACAGAGAGCCTCCATAATCACCAGGCCTTAGTTAGAGCCTTGATCATTTTTAGACCATTAAAATTTTCTTTCTTCTTAAATTGTGTATTTTTCCTAACATTGAATGTAAAATTATATGCTACAAATGTCAAATGTTTGTGGACACTTGCTCAATGTTTCTCATGGTGCTCAATTCCACTCTAATGCTGAGGGAGCTTTATAAGGCTGGTTCATAGACAACGTGGACGTGGCGCTTGACTGTCCACATGGCTTTGTGTTCGTAGTTCTCATGTCACTGCTCCTGGTGACTGTGTAATTTTATGCCTGAGCTGGAGGTGGAGCGGTAGTGCTGCTGAAAGCTGCTATTGCCAGCACAGTAGAAACAAGGAACAAATGAAAAACCCCAGTGTAAACATTCACAGATCACACATGCTGTCTACACTGTACACAGTATAGTATAAACAAATCTGTTACAATTATCTGTACATAAAGATATGTGTATATACACTCATAAAATTATAAAAATGTCTTTAATAGTATGTTTGTTCACATTGTCAAGGAAAAAACCTAAAGAACATCTGCTGGCCATGTGTTGTGGAAAGAGACACTCGTTTCAAGGTGTCTAATGTATTTGAGCTTTTTTAGTATAGTTTGATGTTGTTTTTTTTAAACAGTACAAGTAGTCTTTTCAGTAATCTTTTACTGCAAAATATCCATAAAAAATGATCTAAATGGTTCTGAGGAAAGCAGACTTTCCTTGGTCCAACCCTCTTCCCAATTCCTGCAACATGTTCTCTGGCCAAAGAGTGAACGAGTCTTGTTTGCATCACCATGTGGACTGTGCGTATTTTTTAATTTTTCCAGTGGTACGCACCTACGCCTGGGGCCCCAAGATCTACCAGCATAAATGCCAGGCTTAGGGTACTTAAAATAAATCTGTACATGTCTCCATTGCCTCCAATAACATAAAATGAAACTGAGTGTTTACTGAGTGTTGGCTATGGTGGTACTCAGTGCCTGGAGCTGTACACTGTCTACGAGTGCTTTGTAAACAGGTGTTGTGACAAGTTGTACTACCTATCGATACCTATGCTCTGCGCATGCTAAGACCCACAATTTTTAATTTCTCATTCGTTTCTCGTGGTAAATCTGTTTTCTTCAGGTGCATTATACAATCTGAGCTTATATGCTACAGCGTTCCAAAACTGTACATCCTGAATCAAATGTCCAAAAAAATGATAAATTCATAAACAATGTATTATCACTCACTGTAATTACCTTATTTTCCCCCTCCTCATACAGGGAATTAGACTGTGCATATCTCCTTCTCATATTTCTGTTGGGAGCATTTTCTGGTATGCTTTTTTTTTTTTTTTTTTTTTGTAGCCTATCCCAATATTCCACCTACTGTTTTATTTTTCCAGCTGTACTTATAAAATTACAGTAGCACATTTCGACAAGGTAGCACAAGTCAACAGAACACTGGAGAATGGTATGACACACTTTTGTGTTGTAATTTGTAATAGCAGCAGCACTGGTCACGTGAATATGCATATCAAAATTTTCAGACACAAACCTTATGTGACTGTGATTTTATATGTCACTGCTTAACTAGCTAGAGAACCACTGCTTGACACAGCTATAACTTAAATGCGATAACTGATGCAGCCATATGATTTATCGAGATCGACTTGCATGGTCTTGGATATCGACCTGTTGATTGCAATCGACTAATTGTCAATCACTGCGTTGTACTATTTTACCCAACACTGGACATAGAGCCGAATGTGATGTAATATGTTTTTGCTGTATTGCCTATGAACAGAACTAATTTTTATACTTCTTTCTCTTCTTTTGACAGTTAATAAACACAAGCCATGGATTGAGACTACGTATCATGGTATTGTGACAGAAAACGATGACAAAGTTCTCCTGGATCCTCCACTGATAGCCTTGGATAAAGATGCCCCATTGCGCTATGCAGGTAAAAGTGGGCTTATTCTGTCGTCTTTGAACTTTCTCTATTTGTTTCATCAGATCTGGTATCTTGCAGAGGTGTTGATAACATTGTATAAATATAAAGGTGATTAGGTCTGTTTGGCGTTGAGCTATATCAGCCCCACATCTAGAAGAAATTACAATGACTGTTAAGGATCTGAATAGTTGTGTCATGTGATAATCAAGTGATCGTCGGTCAACTAGAAACCACAGGCAAGGTTGAATTGTTGAGGAGGTTTTACTTACTTCCATATAGTTTGCTCTGCGCTCAGTATTTGAAAGCTCTTGGCTGACTTTAGTTTGGTTGAATAAAACTTTGTGATTAAACCTTTGCTTGGACATATTTCTGTGTTTATATGTAGCCCAGAAATGTCTCCATGGCAAAGCTTAATCACATTGCTCCTTCTCTAATGTCATTACAATGCCATCAGACCTGCAATTTAAAATCCTAATGAGCATACTCAGCTCTCACTTCAGTTATTAGTTTTGCAAATGTGTTTTCTGGCTTTGGGCTCGCAGCTTAATGCGTTGTCTTGGGTTTGTAAAACATTCATGCACCTTACATTTCAGATTATGCTTTTAACTCATTCCTAAAAAAAAATAGTTGCTTTTTTAAAAATTCCTATTTATAGACCTGTTTGTGGGCATGTATAATGGTAGTACTCAAATGCTTAAATAATTATGTCATCTAAAAATCAGTGGATTTTGCTTAGTTTTCTTATGCAGTCTGTCACCTCTTCTATGTGAGTGTCACAGTGAAAGAGAACGCCTAGTGCTAGGTTTAGCTCTGGCCCCTTCTAATCACTGGGAGATTTACTTTGGCCTCATTTCAAAGCTCTTTATGCAGTGGGTACATTGTGAATGCTGTGCCTCCACTCTCAGCTCTAGTGCCAGGCTCTTTTAGGCCATCTTTCACATGGCCTGTTTGGAGAATTACCTCCATTATGGATTCATGTCCACCTGCTGTAAATATTTAGCAACTAAATACTTGTATTTTAATTAAATCCGGAAAAACTTCTGATCTCAAAAACAATTAAGGTCAACAATTCTCAGTTCTGCAGTAACATTGGCGTAGTGGTGGCATGTTATCAGTTGGTGCAAGTTGTTACAAGGTACGAGTGGCTCAGAAACAGCAGTGCTGCTTCCTATTCGCTGTTCTCTCTATTAAACACACCTGCCTTATTGGTTCACCTTTTAGATGTAAAGTTAGAAACAGTAGCTCATCTGTTGCTGCACAGTTTATGTTGATTGTCCTCTAGTTCTTCTTCAGTGATCACAGGACAGTTGGCTGGAAATTGGTAGTGGATTCGTCCAGGCAGTGAAAACTCCAGTGTAACACACACTAACATAACACCACCATGTCAGTGTCACTGCAGCCTTGAGCATAATTCATTACCCAAAGGATAATTGTTCTGTGGTGGGCCCGATCATTAAAGAACAGGGTAAAAGGGGACTTAAAATATATAGAGAACAATAGTTGGACTGGAGTCTGTAAGTGTAAAACTACAGAGGAAATGGCGCTGATAAAATGGACATGGAATGAAGAAGCAAAGAAGTCTTTTTAATGTTTTAGCTTATCAATGTATATGCATAATAATATGCAATGGTTTTTTGAAGTTTATGCTTGAAAATAGGTTTTGGCCCATAGTAAATCAATAGTTTATTGAATATAAACCCCTATGAAATACCTCATTGCAATTATTAAATATGTATTTTCTTGGTAAATATTCTAGTATTATACTGTAGGTAAATTAAACCACATTCCATTGAATCCTGCACTGATCCTAAAGAAGCAGTCTAATGGACTGACACACCCATGCTAAGCCTGCCGTGGGAGTAAAGAAGCTTGGCTCTCTGACTTGACCAGCACTCACTCTCTCTCAGATTGTGTTCGGAGGCATCACGAGGCTGTGTGGATGCCTCGTTGCCAGGCCTGATTAGACTGTGTGCTTTGCTGAGTAATGCAGCATTGGATGGATTCTCAATCATCTACTGTACTGTTGAGCCCTAGTAATAAAGCTTGTTCTAGTTATGCATAACAATATTACATATTCTTCTTAGCTGTTAAAATGATGTAGAGCCCAACTGCCAACCCAAACCACACACATAAATAAATACTAAATACAACTTTCTTCTGAAGGTGTTGTGACACCAGTCAGAAGTTAGACATTTGTATTGTTACAAGTATATATTTTTTCATATGCTTGCAATAAATAACATAAATCTGTTGTGCTTTAGTTACATTTGCCTTTATCCTGTTGTTTAAACTTAAAAATAATAAATAATAATTTTAGCCAATGGATGTAATAGAAAGTGTCTTAATTAACACTAGCTGGGCATTTACAAAGTAATTCTAAAAGGCTTAGTAATGATGGTATTGTCTGTACTGCAAAAGGGATGTTTAGCTAAACTGAAAAAGGCTTTTTGTGTTGAACTTACTAAGATTTTATTTTGATAGTATGTTAAATAGTAGGATGTAGCTATGTATGACCTTAAGCAATGGGTGAATGTTAATACTTCCTTTGTCTTTCAAAATCATTAAGTATATAACCTACTCAAATTATTTTCCAACATATTTTCAACATTTGATGTCTAAGGACTAGTTTGAGACTTGTCAAGAAAATGCTCAACCATATTATTGCTGTAGTAAAAAGGGCTCTTGAGTTTTAAAAGCATTCGTGCTAAATTCATAAATTCTACACAAATCATACAAATCTTAATAAAAGCCACAGCACCCTTAAAGTTAAATGCCAAAGATCCAATGAGTAGAGCGACATTTGGAGTGCCGTAACTTTGGGTTTAACTATTGGCTGTTGGAACACTATTTAGATGCTGAAATATAGTATTAAATGATATGGAGTTTTTCAAAGTATATTTAATAAAATGTTTGAAACTCCGGACCTAGTCCTGTGCTAATGCTGTTACTGATACAGCCCTGATCTCAGCTGTGTTTTGTCCCCATCAGGAGGTGCTTTTATAACTGAAAGAGGTTCAGTGGGGGAGTGCTCCCTGTCGTTTAGACTGCTGGGAAATTTTGAGTAGATGTTTTGGGGTGTAGTGTTACTTTGTAGTTTGGAAGAGCGTGCAGAGCTGGTCATTAGTGCTGGCGAGTGCACTGAAGAGGCACAAAGCTGTTCCTGCATGACTTCCTCTGAACAGCAGATTCTAATAGAAAATCCATCTCTAATTGTTGAGGTGAAAAAACGGCTGGACAGCTCCCCCAGCCTGGGGCCAGTGATGGGGTCAGACTGGGTCATGAATAGGCAAGCAAGCACAGGCAGCCCAAAGGAAATGATCATCATCATCAGGGGGGTTTGAGTAATGCCATGTTTGTTTAACCCATTATTGTGAGTAGTGTTAGTGAAGAAACAATGTTCGAGCACTCTTTAAGGAAGCACATGGCTGAACATGATAGCATCTTTGAAGTCAAGGTTGATGTAAATTTGAGTGTGGTTTTATTTCAGGGTAACCATGTTGTGTTTTCTTTTTTAATAAATAATAAAAAAAAATCTTTAAGTATAAAATTACTGTTTAGACAACCTTAAATTACTTCTCAATATCTATCTCTAATGTGTCATGGCCTTGAACCTAAGATCTAAGTACACTGGAAATCAGAAATATTTATCTCTAACAAAAAAAAAAATCTACAACCTGAAAATAATGGTTTCCTAACGCCCATTTTGTTATAAATATTCTGATTTGAGTAATTGTTGGACAAGTTCTTCTTTTCACTCGCTATACAAATTGTTCTTCATAAGCCTGTTTATTTAGAAAGCTTCTTCAGTCTTACTAAATCATCTTTTTTTCTTCTGCTGCAAAGTTGGCTGTTGGTTGGGTCTGTGAATGTTATATCTGAAACATAACTGCCTAATAATGTATACTGGATATTCACTGTATACATACTGTACATATCAGGGCTCGAAATAATGTCTAAACCTGTACTATGCATCTTGGAACAAAGATCAGTACTTATGCCTTGTTTACCTTTAACCGAAACTGTGCAAAATAGACAGACCAAGAGTATTTCTAGCCCTGTATATATATAAATGTGATCTTTTCCATCTGTCTGTCTTTCTCTCTTTTGTGATCTGATCTCAAACTCCTCCCTTCTCTGACTGACCCAGGTTTATCTTTTCTCCCTTCTTGTAGACAGTTTTGAGGTGACCTTCACCAAAGAAGGTGATGACGGGCTCTTTTTACTGCCTTGTAAAATTGATTGTTCAATTAACCCACTAACGCAAAACACATCGGCACTTCACACAGAAACTCCTATCATGCTCTATAATCTCCCACTTCTTTTATGGTTTGGTTTACTATTTTTCTTTGCCCTCACCCTCAAATTATTTGGCAAAATATATACAATACCTGGATGAAAAGTTTGTTGCGGGGTGAAATGAGTCTAGAAATATCTGTGCATGAGACATCCATTGTAGTTTGCAGATCCTAACAGTACTTCAGCTACAAGATGAAACTAATGGACACGTCCGTATTTAGTAAAGTGCCGGAATAGCTTGGTGTGCCAAATTGAAACCACGAATAAATTATGTTTCAGGGCCTTTCAAGCAATTAGAATGAAAATTGTAAAATAATAAATTAATTTTCATTCTTTATGAAGAAAAAATGTCAATACTGTGCAATATTCAGAGACCAGCCTTTTGTTTATTGTTTCCAAGCAAAATTACTGTTAAGTACAAGTCATTCAGGCAAAACAAGAAAACACATATTTAACAGAAAATGTACTAAATCCTCCACTAAATTGTGCATGCTCCTGTTGCCTTAATGCTTCCAATTCCTAAAATATAACTCAACATTATGGGTCTGCAAGATATGTAGCTGTCAAGAAGTGGTTACAGAGAAAAGAAGGGAACTGGCATTTGGACACTAACGTACATATTCTCAACTAAATGACATGTACATCATAGTTTTTTGGGTGGAAAATACATAAATTAAAAGGTGGTGTAAAATTTTTGCACAGTACTTTTCACACACACTATGTATATACACGTTAGCTTTTGCGATTTTCCTCTTTACTGTCAATGAAATACAATATCAACTCTTAAACACAGAACTGTGACTTACTGTGCGTTCACACTAGCAGCCGACAAGTGACAAGCGTCCATCATTACCTACGGAAGAATGCGATTTGTAGCCACGATTCAGTCATAAGTGACAGAGCGATAAGCGAAAAATCAAGCTGAGATTTTAACAACTTTATACAAATGAGTTATGACGCAGAGAAGCGACATTTTAAATGATTGGCTGCAAGAAATTCTTTGAACCAAAGAAATTTTTGTCCTTACCAGCTGCCTTGAGAGAGACACACACACACACACGAGACGGATTTCGGGCGACATAAGCGTCTTGTCGCCTGCTAGTGTGAACGCACAGTAAGGTATTTTCATAAAAGAAATCAGTTCTCTGTTTAATGTCAGATTAAAGCAAAGCTGCTGAGATTGTTAAACATTGCAAACTCTCTCTGGTCGGTGACAGTGTGCTGCAGTTTCCTATAGTGTTCCTTCTCCACACCTCTATTCTGAATCACAGCATGGCAACTGCTGCTGTTTGATGTGGATGTCAAGCAAGTCGATATTTCTAACCCCAGCTCTCATCCAGTGGTTTAGTTTCACCACTTCTGTTCTGGTCTGTTTATGATTGTTTCACTCTTTTAGTTTCTTAAGGCTGTGAGAGAGAGAACATTTTACAGGAAGACTTCCTTCATGCCAAAATCTAGAAAAGGGAATTTGTTGAAATCCAGGAGTTTTTCCTCTTCATTGTTTTCTTTATTTGGATTGTGTTTCATTTTTGTTCAAAAGCTTTGAACTTGTATTTACTGAACTTCTGAAACTGTGCTGGATCTCTTTATCATAACTCTTCACCATCGCATCCACTATTAATGTAACCTTTAACTTTGTTTTATTTTTTTTGTTCTGTTCTCACACAAACCAGCAAGCAGGCCACTGTAATATAGATCTACAGATAAAGTGGAAGATAGTGGCTATTCATTCACTGTTTTGTTGGATTTTCTTTCTGTCCTTTTGTTTTCTTCTATTACTAGTATTCCTGTGAAATGCCTGTCCACATCCTGGGTTTTCTTACTGCATGACTGGATGCAATGTGATCAAGTGGCTTGGACGAGACACTCAACCTTTTCCCTTTAACTCTCCCCCAACCCTTCCCTGTACCCTCCTAAATACTCACCCATTCTACAGTGCTTTTGGCTTCCTCCACAGACCCCAATGTACCAACCCCTTTGGCTGCCAAAACAATTTTGGCTGTTCTTATTTTAGTGTGGTGTGCTGTTTGTTTTTGTTGTGGTTTTCTTTTGTTTTGTGAGCAGCAGTTGCAATTTGTCTTGGTGGGAGTTTTGGACTGAACCACTGTGCTTTGCCGTTTCTTACAATGTCCAGGGGAGATTTGCGGCTTCAGGATTCATGGACAGAATGTGCCATTCGAGGCAGTGGTGCTGGATAAGTCTACAGGTGAGGGAGTGATCCGGACTAAAGACAAACTGGACTGTGAGCTTCAGAAAGAACACACCTTCACCATCCAGGCCTATGACTGCGGAGAGGGTCCTGATGGAACCAACATGAAGAAATCTCACAAGTGTGTAACTGATTTTAAACAACACCAAATTAATGTATTTTAACAGTAACAAAGGTAGTGTGTTTTGCAGTTAACAATACGGCTTTAAATTGCTCTCCAGCATGAGCTGAATTAGCGTAGTAGGACAACTTAGCTGTGTCATTAACAGTGTGACACTCAACCTCAATCAAATATTCAGTAAAATAAGGAAAATTGTAAAGCATGGTTAGCCTGAACATGGTTTCAAATATTCAGTGTATCAAGTTGTTCAGGCAGAAATGTAGTGGTATTGCATTACAGATGGAGCCATAAAACCATTTAAAATAAAGTATTCAGGTTCAACCAGGTTGGTTTTCTTCCAGCCAAGCTGTAAAACAAACATTACGTTTGTCAAATTGCATTCTGCTTATTACTGGCTTAGTCTTGTTTGCTGTAAATTAGTGACAGCATAATGTCTACTTTTACTTACAAAGACACACGTGGCATTGACGCTTACTGTTCTCCAACTGTTTTTTCTCTACAAGAGAAATTCAACAGTGCAGTTATTTTCACAAACCCTGCAGCAGTATTGAATATGGGGCGGATGGGGTGATGGAAAAGCATACAGTAATACTACTGATCTAGCAGAGCATCAGTGCTCAGGCTTTGTTTAAACCAGTCATTAATCTACCACTATCTGCATGCCTGATGGCGTTCTGTCCGACAACAACTTTTTGATGTCCACCCAGGGCTACGGTCCATATCCAAGTGAACGATGTGAACGAGTACTCACCAGTTTTCAAGGAGAAGTCGTACAAGTCCACGGTCATTGAAGGCAAAAAGTACGACAGCATTGTGAAGGTGGAGGCAGTGGATGCTGACTGCTCTTTCCAGTTCAGTCAGATCTGCAGCTATGAGATCGTCACCCCTGATGTGCCCTTCACCATTGATAAGGACGGTAAGACGCGGGATATGAGTGACTGAGCCAAAGTCTGACCAGAAACACAGCTTATTAGTAGATAGTACAACTTTACTGGCCTGAAGCAAATTGTTTTCTGTTTTCACAAGGTCAGTTGTTGTTGATTTGTACACACAGCTGCACAGATTTGATTGTGGATTGAAGGATTATTTGTGCATCTACCTTTTAAGCCATCATCACTTTAACAGTTTAAAAAACTTGTTCTTGCTTTTGATCAAGTTAAATAATGATGGAATATACGGTTATGTCCGCTTTCAGCTTAGAAACATGGCCCTGGTTAGACAATACCTCGCCCTTTGAGGCGCTAAGATGCTGATTCATTTTATCTTTTATACCTTAGACAGTTATAATATTCACTGAATTATTCAAAAGCTTATGTAGCCTGCTCCTTCAGCAAGAAGCTTTTTATAGCTGATCTAGCCTTTCTAGATATTTTAAGGGTAGATTTTTAGGAAGATATTGGTATAATTTTCTAAGGATTTTTATAGTCACTGTATTCATTTTGAATATATTTTGGACTACACATCATGTATGGAATGTGATACACAAAATTGGATATTGCCTATGTCTGTCTCATGTAGGGAACATCAAGAACACTGAGAAGCTGAACTACAACAAGGAGCGCATGTACAAGTTGACAGTAACAGCCTATGACTGTGGGAAGAACCGCGCCTCAGAGGATGTCCTTGTCAAAATCAACATCAAACCCACCTGCAAACCAAGCTGGCAAGGTACCTAAGGCCTCTTTTTTGTTTTTTGTCGATGGACCAAGAAAGCATTGTTAAGTTGGCTCATGACTGGCTATCTGGAGCCAGTAGAAATAAATTGATATGTTCAGTTTAGAGTTTTCACTGTCTTTGCCAATAGGCTGTGTATTTTACAGCATAATGGTTTGATTCCGAATTGTAGGTATAAGTCCATTATATCATTAATGCCTCAATTCACCTTTAATGAATTACTATAAAACTACTTCAGCTGTTAGATCTGATTGTCAGAGATTAGATCTAAGTTCAAAGTTATTATTAACTCATAAATATAATAGCTTTAAGAGTTGTTTATATGCATGATGTGAAATCTTGCTGAGAATAGATGAAGTATCAAAAAAACTTGTTCATTTGACTCTTACAGGCTTTAATAAAAGGATTGAGTATGAGCCCGGCACTGGAAGTCTAGCCCTGTTTCCCAGCATTCGTCTAGAGACCTGTGAGGAGCCTATCACCTCCATTCAGGCCAGCATTGAGCTGGAGACCAACCACATCGGCAAGGGCTGTGACCGAGACACATACTCAGAGAAGTCCTTGCACCGGCTGTGTGGTGAGTCAAGGCAAACATGTGACAGCAGAGTGGCAGTCTAGACTACATGACCAGATTTTTATACTTAGAGCAGGTTTATGTCTGCTGGTTTGCTCATGTCACTTTTTTAACACTGCACAACATACTGTTATCTATAAAAAGAAAATGAATTTATCTTGATTTATATTGGCTGCTGATATTGTACATTTTTATAAACAACTCTAATGTTTTCTCTTTTTAAATAAATTGATCATGAACTCTGCTTTGTGAGTGATCTCTGTTATTGTGGTTCTGTTAATTAATGCCTGTCACATGTTTATTCAGGTGCCAGCACTGGCACTGTGGAGCTGCTGCCCGCTCCCAGCACTGCCGCCAACTGGACTGTGGGTCTGCCCACTGACAACGGTCATGACAGCGACCAGGTCTTTGAGTTCAATGGCACTCAGGCCATTAAGGTTCCTGAGGGTGTGGTGAGCACCAGCCTGAAGGAGCCTTTCACCATCTCTGTGTGGATGAGACATGGCCCTGGCGGCAGGGAAAAAGAAACCATCCTCTGCAACTCTGATAAAACAGGTAATTTAAATAACCAGAGCCAAGGGATATTTTTATATAGTCAATGGATAGTTCAACGCCTTAGCTGTATTCATATGTGGGCCCACATTTCAGTTTCTGCATAACTTCTATGTGAGGGTACTGACAGTCATAATAATGGCATCACTCACAGGAAAGGTTAAAATATTTTTACAATGTGTGTGGTGCTTACTGAAATCTCTCTGTCAGGTGGTCATTAAAGACTTGTCTTATGTCTGAGAAAAGCTGGATAGTGTCATCAGCTGGTGTGGGACTTATGTAAGAGGGATTACATCATGTGGATGTCCCTGTGTGCTGGACGCAGCGCTGCTTTAGTGTAAGAAAAAGCAGGATCGCAGCATGCCCATTCACACTCATGCCGTTTGCCCTGGTCCTTGTTTGTATGAGTTGTTGAAGCACATGGACCGGGCCCAGAACTGGATGTCTTCACACTCAGCAGGCACAGAGCCGGGAATTGACTAGAGAGCTGTAAAATCATGCTTCATTGGCTGCTCAGTTACCAAAGCTCAATCTGCGAAAAGAATAATGTTCATACTGTTGTGAAAAGGCAAGACTGTGTTAAGTTTTTTAAAACTTTATGTTCCCAAAAAGTCCTTTCATTCTCATAAAGTTATAACTTAAATATGACTTTACAAGTTTCAAACTGAAAATTTGCCCAGGTTAACATATTCCAGCAGGTACCTAATTTAATTTGCTGTAGGGCTGGTGGAAATGTACAGAGTGCTGTAGCATTCTACTGTTAATTAAAGGGTTAAGTATATTTTATTGGTTATAAATGGCAAAGTCTGTTATAAGAGTATGACCAGGTTGTTGCTGCTTGTGAATTTTTTGCAGAGATGAATAGACATCACTACTCCCTTTATGTACACAACTGTCGCCTGGTGTTGCTCCTGCGTCAGGACCCCACTGAGTCTGAGAACTACAAACCTGCAGAGTTCCACTGGAAACTCGACCAGGTGAGTCAACCATTCCCTTTTGGACTGTGTTCATTTTGTATTGGTACCCACTGTGCTCTTGTTGCCCTTTGGGTGTATTTGTAGTCACAAGTTGTAAATGGTAGTAATGAATGGAGCACTGTGCAGTATGTAAACCTACCCACAGCCAAATATAGAGGGCTTAGTATAGCCTCTGCCTCCTCCCTTAACTTACAAGTATGAGCAAAGAAATGTAAAATATGCGAAGCATTTCCATTTGCTCAAATTATGGTAACTTAAAACAGTCAACTGAATGTTTATATCTGTTTATCTGTGCCTATATTTTTGAAGGATTGTTTTAAATATAAAATGAGGGAAGACAAAAACCTGTGTAGAAATGATCTTAAACCTGGAAACTGCCTGTAGCAGTCCATAAGACATTGATACTATAATTTGCGGCACATTTCCCAGACATATTGTTATCTATCAGACACAGTTATATTTTGGGGAATTAGATAGTGGGCAACAGGAAATGAATAAACTCAACGAATTGGAAGTGAAATCATGCTGCGTGGCAAGGGATTATGACATAACACAAGCACATGAACATCTGCACTGTGACATTGCATTTGTAAACATGCAAAATTTATATTTATGATTTTGTCTTTGTATACAATCCTGATATCACAATTTGGTACCTGTACCAACTGAAGTATCACAATAATTGTTATTAAAATATCAGGTTACTTTATGTTTATTAATGTTTATTAAGAATTGGTCCAGTAAGGTACTTATTCAAGGTATATTCAAGAGGACTGCAAGTGGCTCATGCCTGCTAGTAGAACTACAAGTAGTGTGGGTTCTTGTGCTGGGGCTGGTTCAGGTTCTTTGTGCCCACATTTCCGCTGGTTTAGGAAAACAACGATTATATGTGGTGATTCTGACAAAATGATTTGGGCTGTTAATCTGCAGGTTAGAAGACAGTGTAATAGCCACAACTGACAACGGTAAAATCTAAAGGCCGATTTTTATAGGTTTTATAGATATATTTTGTTTAGAATTATTGTCTTTCCTCAGGTGTGTGATAAAGAATGGCATCACTACGTCCTGAACATAGAGTTCCCTGCTGTGGCTCTGTTTGTGGATGGAGCCTCCTTCGAGCCCTTCCTCGTTACGGAGGATTACCCTCTCCACTCCTCCAAGATTGAAACCCAGCTCACTATTGGGGCCTGTTGGCAAGGTACTCTTGGCACCAATGTGTTTTCCACTGTTGATATGATGCAACCACTTGTTTGGAGGTGAAATGTCCCTCCCTCTAGGCTTTGTCGGTTGCAGATGTAAATGAATTTTAAGAAGGAAACATATAAGCTAAGATTTCTTCTTTACCACTTTGCAGATATGCTTCATGCTTGTCATGTAGTTCTGACCTGTAGATAATGGCAAACACCTTTCATAGTCTGTAGTAGTCTGATTATAAAAAGTATTTGTCTGAAGTGTAGCTTAATGCATGATAACGTAAAAATCCAGCTTGTCTTTTCATAACTAAAGCAAGAACACGTCTTTCCCTACTTTTCTGTCTTACTTCCACAGACCTCTCAGGACATGACAATGACACTGAGACAGTCTCTGAGCCTTTGACAGGTTGCTTAAATCTTTCCCTAATCGCTCCAATACAACAACAGTTTGCTCATGTATTAACACTATGTACATGCAATCATTACACAGCTGAAAATGGCTTGACTTTAGCTGTGCAAGGATTGGATATGCACTCAGCTTCTATTTGCATATAACATTTTCAGCATGAGGCGATTCTGACCAGATGTCATAACACACATTCTGCTTGCTCTGTTGCACTGTTCATTTACATTTTTTGTTATGTTATTTTATTTTAATTTTTCCTGTTTAAGTCATGAGATTGCCAAATAGGAACTATATTGCTCACCAAAAAAAAATTACAAATTACAAATAAATTGCATGTGACGTTTTCCATTTTTCATTACCTCTGGTGTTGCCTGCTGTGTTCTGTGAATTAATTTGTGCAGGCAGCATCTGTACTTTGCAGAGTTTCCCTGATGTGACAGTGCTGTGCCGACTTGATTTTGCCTCAAATCAGCTAACTTCCTTCATGTGGATAAAAGATTATAAACAACATGAGCATTATTTATAGCAGTTGCACACACAAAGAAAAAATGGGTGCTCCCATGTGGTACAGGCATCTAAGCATTGGCCATATTGTTTCTATTTTTAGAAATCACAGTAGTTGGCCCTCATCTTTCCCTTCATACTATCTGTTCTGACAAATGAGTTGGCCGTTAATGTTCTCCTCTAAGCATGTTGTGCTCTCTGTAGGTGTTGTTTCAGCTACAGTTTGAAAATATGCAATGGCTGAATGTGACCTTCCTAAGAAAGAATGTGCTAGTCTCACAGCATAGTGAGGGGAAAGGAAAATGCAGATGTTGTTTCTCACCATAAAAAAGTACACTTTAAAATGAGAATAATGTGACATTAAGGATTTTAATGATTCAATTTTCTTAAACTAGGGGTTTGCAGGCACTGATAAGTTGCCATTAATTAATGTCCCTGTTACTAGAAGTATTTATTAATAAAACAGGCTGAACTGACCAAACACACAACCAAAAAAAAAAAAAGTAAAAAGGTAATTTGCAGAAGACTTTGCAAAATGATATTATAATAGTTCAAACTGAGTTTCCACTTTTTAAGAATATTAATAACAGAACTGCCAAAAATTTTCAGCCTTCTATCGCATATTACATTTTAATATAGGCAGTATACTGCTGTTCCACCTTTCAGATTTTAGATATGCATGATCTTGTATAAGTTTCCCCCATCATTCATTTTTACATATGGCTCATTAATTTCCCTTCATTTCTCATTGCTTACCTCCATGACTCACAGTAATTCAGCTTCCACATATGAAGACAGAACTGCATGAGGTTGACAGCCTGAATTAAAGCCTGTTTATGTTCATCCATCACTCTCCCTCTCTCTCTTTCTCCCTCTGGAGCGGCAGGCACACCTGGCCAAGCCAGAGCAGAGAGGTTAATACTAACTTGCATGAACATCAGTCATGTTGGTTTTGCACAAAGAGATGCAGAGCATGCTTGATCTGTGTCCCTGGAGCTAAAGAGCAACAGGCTGCACTGTCTATCTGCACTATTTGTGCCTGCTTCACTCTCGCTCTCTCTCTCTCTGTCTCTGTCTTTCTGACTCTCACTCTTCCTCTGGATTCGTCCAGGTGGCAGTGCTCGTATGACTCAGTATTTTCGCGGGAATTTGGCTGGCCTCATGATCCGCTCTGGGAAGCTGGAGAACAAGAAGGTGATCGACTGCCTATACACCTGCAAA